>NW_009918813.1:36927-51003 GCF_000696875.1 Nestor notabilis
CCATTATTTATATCTCAGCATGTCTGAAGCGCAATTTGTATCCTGACCTCATTAATGAATAACGACACCTTGACCCACTCTAAGCAATGTCAGACCAAGAGGCATCCTGCTCTCCTGGCCCACACTGGAGTAGGGCAACCCCAACGAAAACCACTCGAGTAGATTACCTGAGTTACAGCAGTACCAGAACAATGCAAATCCTGCAGCAACGCTAAAGCAAGCGAGGAAAAATACCGGACCTAAAGGAAACGAAAAAGGAAACACACTGAGACACAAGAGAGCAGCTGAAGTTTAGCTCAGTTCCTAAATCATCAATGGCTATTAATACGCAGAATTGAGTGTATTCAAATGAAGCTAACACATTCACCGTTATATATGCTCTGTAGCTAGTGTACTATGAAGCACATTTATTCCACTGTAATTGATTTTACTACAATTGCTTTGACACCATTCACTGTTTGCTCCAGTTCATCTAGCTATGCGCTCTGAAATGTAAGTGAAAGCTTCCTTAGATGTTTTCTTACTCTAAAACTTTGTGCAAAAATACCTTTAAACTCTACAACAAAATACTAACCATACAACTGGGACCTCACCACACAGTGTAGCAGTTTACTCTATGAATAGCCCCCCTGGGCCAATGCACTGCCTGTGGACACAAGCACATCACAGGAAACTGCAGTCCCTCAGAAGCAGGTTCCTAGGGTCTTGGGTTTTTCCTACATATGTATCACAAATTCCACCTTCATGCCAAGAACAAATATTCTTGTTCCTGCTTACAATTCTCTGGCCATAGAAATGCACAGCCACACACACACCTAAGACAAATCTCCCACTGGAAATGTTTCCTCATGTGCTGCCTGGAACTACATGCAGATTAACACTGATGTTCATTACTGATGTTCAATTAAACCTTTCTAATTCATACTTCTCCACAGAAAAAAAATCATAAAGAGTTATAACTGCTGCTTTATTATTTACTATTCCATTGTATTTACTTCTTCACTATGAATATAGCTACAATTGAACTGAACCTGTCAATTTAAGGACAAAGGTACTGCAGACTAACATATTAGTGGAGCTGACCATATGGTTAAGGTCATGGAGGAAATGGCAACAGAGCAAAGACGTGGTTGTTCCTTTGGATGTCATCTCCCAATGAGGGTGGCTACCAGCCAGATGACCTCCAGTCTGGGGCCAGCTCTTTCATCAGCATGAGTAAAATCAGAAATGATTTCATCTTCCTATTCCCAAGCACTTTCTGTTCCTCCTGTACTGTTACCCTGCAGTCAGCAATAGCAATGTGAAAAATCTGAGTAGCAGGTTGGTTCAATATTCAAAGCAACAACAAAGGCAAAAATATACATTGAGTTACTGTGTTTCTGCCCCTCGTTTCAGTTTTATCTTGGGGAAAACTGACAAAAAGTGCATAGAAGGTGCTTTTAGGCTCTCATAATTGTATCCAAATTACTAAATAAACATCAATTAAACTTCAACAACAAAATAGTTCATTATACATTTTGAAAATTCTCCCACTTTCTTTCAGAAGTTCAATTCCTTCTCACAGTATTTTTCAGTGAATAAAATATTTGCCTCTGCAATCTGGGCATTGAACAGAAAAAGGGGAAAAAAATTAACATATTTTCCTAAGGAAAATATATTTAAGTTCATCCTTGTTCATCTTCCTTTCTACCTTTGTTTTCAAATGATTTGTACATATATTGAAAGCTTAAAAAAAAAGAAAAAATGTTTAAAGGTACATAAAAAAATTACTGACAGCCTTATGCAAAATGCTAGCAGCAGCAGCAGCTGAATAGACCTGTTGTTCAAGCGTTGAAGAAATCATAGGAAATTAGGAGTTTAGCTATAACAGTGTAAGCAAAAATACCATTGTAAATATTGATTAAGCTCTACAGTCTCTTGAATTTCCTGGCACTGGTTTCCACAACTGCAGGTCAGTACGTTTTCCTCCATTAATTCCGTTTAACGAATGACAGTAATGACATCATAAAACAGACAGTTACATGAAATGCAAATTACATGATAAAATAAATTGCATCATAATCTGAAAAGCCATTCCATCCGGCGACACTGTATGCATTTATTTACCCCTGTCATTTAGTATATATTTCTCCTTGCCAGTGTCTATCTCTGTGGAATCTGTGGTTTCTAGAAATAAAAGCAACACATGAAAAGTTAGTACTTGGCTCAAGCAAACAAACATAATCAGCACATGCAAAACTGTGCAAAACAATACATTTCAGAAAAATATCCAATTTGGATATAAAATATAAACCCCTCCAATGGTAGATCATCACTACAGTTAAATCTGGTTATACGCTGATCAAAAGACACAGGCACACAGTCATTTGAATACAACTATAAATAGCTGCAGCGACACCTTGGATCTGGTTAAGCACTTAACCACATAAGTAACATTACACTTGTTTCCCAAATGAGGAAAATAGGAGCTAATCCTTCCAGAATGCCAGAAATTCTCATTGTAATGAATACAAATGATTTGTTAATATCTGCTAATCTGAAAACACCCTTGTAATTTAATGCATTGCCATTCTTTCTGTTCTTGAGTAAATCTCTGAGCATTGATGTATCTGGCAGATAAAGCAATTGGAACAAAATGCTTGGTGCAGATTATTGATCCAAGTTCTGGGTTTGGCTAAAGACGCATTCAGCTTCTTTGAAAGTCTGCAGGTTCTAGGTGCAAATAATTTGGCGCAAATAATTTTTACCTCTATCTTTCTGCTAATTCTAGTAGAAAAAGAGGTTGACCTTAAGAGAAGGTGTTCAGTAGTCAGCAGCAATGAAGGAGTTTCTGCTTTGGACAGAAAGACCTGCAGCTCTTTTAGAGGTGCCTTTGCCATATAGATCTGGAAATAACATCACCTGCAGAACACGTGTGCAACATGGAAAAGCACTGCTGTCGCCATAAATGGTAATCACTTTCCCTTAATGCATCATGACTCTGCACAACAACTTTCTGAGCCAAACCTCTCTGTGGTTAAAAAAAAGGTAAGAAGTGAGAGATCCAGATTTGGCTGTCAACAGGGCAGAATTTGAGACTGTTTGGTGTCAACTGATCTCCTTCTTTTACATGACAATCTGGAGCTACGTAAGGTGCCTTGGAAAACTGCCTTGGACACCAAGTCAGCACAGGGGACCTGCTGCCAGCCAACACTAGTGGTGAACATCTACCTTCCATGCTAAATGCATCCCCTTGGGGGAATGAGGGACATGGTGTTCAAGCAGAACAGAGACACCTGAAGCACTTTGCTGCAGAGGCTGAGACTCGCTGAAGGGGAAAGGATTGATGCCAAGCCTCCACAGCACACCTGAGATCAATGGCAATCCTACACAGCCTGCCCATTTTGAGGGATGGCCTCCCTACGTACTTCAGCTAAGAGATCTTCATACTTCACAGCACAGCCAAATCTCTGCACTTTTGTAAGGCTATCACTGTGGGGCTGATCTGATCCTTCATCTTTCTAGTCTATGTCAGCACTGAGAGAAATAAAACCACTTTGAGTCACTCGGAAGATCCTGTTTGGCTCCAGAGCTCGGAAGCTGCCCATGCCATGGGCCTTACCCACCCTCTAGTGGAATTCTGAGACATTACTCAACACTTCACTTGCACTATATTAAACTGGAAGCAAAGAAATTTTGTTCTAGAACAAATTTTAAAGTTGTTTAAAAAAATTTGAAGTAAATCCAATACCTAAAGGGGCTACAGGAAACCTGGAGAGGGGCTTTCAACAATGGCCTGTAGGGACAGGACAAGGGGAATGGCTTTAACCTGCCAGAGGGGAGACTGAGATGAGCTCTGAGGCAGAAGTTCTTCCCTGTGAGGGTGCTGAGGCACTGGCACAGGGTGCCCAGAGAAGCTGTGGCTGCCCCATCCCTGGCAGTGTTCAAGGCCAGGTTGGACACAGGGGCTTGGAGCAACATGCTCTAGTGGAAGGTGTCCCTGCCCGTGGCGGGGGGTGGAACTGGATTAGCTTTAAGGTCCCTTCAACACAAACCATTCTAGGATTCTATGATCTTTGAAAGGATTTCCTCTGAAAGACATTTTTCATATATATACCTGCATGTAACCTATTACAAAACTCCATCCTGGCCATAATTCATCAGTGTCCTCCCCAGTGATTTCCCCAGGCGTTCATAAAGCTGCTTATTTCACTTCAATCTGCATTTAGAACACAGTCCCCATGTTAGGGATTTCCTTTTTTTTTCACATTTGCAAATTCTAGTGTCAATTCTATAGCAATTCTGTGCTACATTTGACTAATAACTACTCCTATGAGTAACATGAGTAACATAAAAATTTACAATACAATAAAAATTGTATGTTAGAGGTCTGAAGGACAATGCATTCAATATTCAGAATGTCCAAGTTCACTCAAATGAGAAATAGCACCTCATATTGAAAAGAAAGCTTTTGCTAAAGAATAAATTTGTTTGTGACTTTAGCTTAAAATGCTGCACATCTATTGACCATTCAATCCAGAATGCAGACATTTGTTTTAGTTACAAACATATTAACACAATCATTTCATTATTTCCTCCTCAGGTCAATACTGCAGAATCTCAGCATGTAGTGGTATTTTCACTCCGTTATTTAAATTATTCTCATTGTTCTGAGGATGGTAACATAAGGGAGTGTAACAACATACAGATCAACATGGTCACAGCTATGCCATTTCTAGTACCCAGCTGAAATCAGACCATCTATATGGGATGTAGTCAGGCTTTGGCTACTGCATACCAGTATGTCAATACACATTTTCAGAAATGGCTTGTAGAAGGTGTTAATTGAACATTTAACAGAGCTTAAACTCTTATACCATTGACACACTCTTGAAGTTTCATTCTTAGTGACTACACTAAGACTTCTTAAGTTGCTTTTAATTAATAAAGGCTGTCTGCTGCCTTCTAGTCAGCCTGGCAGACAAACTTGTCACTCTTGAGCTCTACCTGAGTCAAAACAACAGATCCAAGACTATTTGATTTAAAAGCCTGCTTCCTCAAACGGCATGACTTCTGCAAGGTGAGTATCAGTTCAAAGGCACTGCCTTAAAGCTGCTGCAAGGCTGAATCAACTGGGATTCATATTCATCTGAGAGTCTGAAACAGGGATGAGCCCAAACTTCCCAGTTCAAGAAGGTTCACGTATGGATCTGGAGACCTGGGGTAACTTTGCAGCCTCCCTGTGCAGGCAGGACAATGTTGCAGTCTTCCACTGGTATGTATTTGAGCTGAGTAGAAACAAAACTCATCCTTCAAAATGAAAGGCCAAATGAAGCTACGCAATGCATATCTTCAAAGGTAACTACAATTTACATGTCATTTTCACTCCAGAAATAAAAGAGGTCTAACCTATGGACTTCTGGTGTAAAGGTTTGAGTCTCAATGGAGTTTTTGACCCACATGTCTAAAATAGCCCCTGGCACCTAACTGTAGAGTTTCTTACAACTAGAAATAAAGTGACCGGTGAAGCATGAGAGCTATTAGATACTTTATAAGGATTTCTTAAACTGCATTCCCTTTGCAGCTTGTTTAACTGAAATGTGAGAGCTCTCCTTCAAGCTCCTTAAGTCATTTCAGTATGCAGGATGCCTGAACACACTTCCCATCCATTTGGAACATTACGCTTTTCTCCAGTTCATCAGGCTGGAGTGGGGGGGAAACAAACCCAAACCAACTACCAAACACCAACACATAGCAAGCATTATCCCTGGCAAGCCAGGCTTGATACTTTCCATTAAAGAAATCAGCTCCTTTGCAGTACAGAATCAAATCTGTTTGAGCCTCAGTGCTCCTGAAGCAGATATATATATATAGTCGGGGGCGGGCAGTTAATGGACATAAGTAAGGTGTCAGCTGCACAAACCAAATCCTAAATGCCTAACATCACAGTTCATCATCGCAAGGGCCTATGAATGTTTGTTTCACTTGAAACTAGACACAACTAGGAGATACATGGATGGAGGGAAAGCCAAGCTTCTGGGCCACTAGAATTCTGAGCTTAACAAATTTGAGCTTTGTAATGTTCTCATATGCTACTAGTCAGAATAAACACATAGGAAATAAACAAGTCATTAAGAAGCAGTGGTTCATAAGTTATCTTGCTGTCTTACATGTTGCACTTAAACTCTTTTAAAGACATCTTTCATACTGCAAAAAAATCAAAGTGTTTGGATCTGCTCACACTAGGCAACAAATAAGAACTATGCAGTCAAATCTTACAGCTTTTGGAAAATTCCAGTCAGAAGAAATTAAGGTATACCCCAAAAAATATCTAAATAACCTAAATACCTTATTTAAATAACCTAAACCTCATCTTAAATGAGGTTTCGTAGTACACCGATGAGAAAATCCACAACCCAATCAATTTACAAATCAACTTACTCAAGACCTTCCTGCTTGGCAGATCATTATACAGCTGTTCAGCATTGATCTGTAGAGCTCTGTAAAACTCTTGGCAGTGTCTCTCTCCTTTTTTTTGAAGGTGCTTTATCAGATCTGAAAGTCTGGTATGGAGTGATGCCTTTGGATTCCTGAACTGTAAGAGAAAAGCACACATCAGAAGAGAGATGACAGCAGCTGGACATCAATTTTACACCACTTTACAATATGTGATGGAGTGAAGATATGGAGCTTATTTTACATTTTGCTAAAAGAACGGGTCAAAAAATGAGGGGAACCTAAAAAGGACACACATGTATTGCACAGCAGTCTTCAGGACACTGAGCTCAATCTGGTTAGCACTGCTGATGGAGAGCATACTGCCTCTGCCCTCCCTCATTCCTTTTTCTGTCCTGATAAAGTGACAGTTACTCTCTGTTTGAATGTGTTTTCCCTGCATTCAAACTAACACAGTGCTTGTTATTCTATAATTTGATTCTGACAGCTATTGATAGAAAATAACAACAAATCTCACAATAAAGTTTTCTGTTTTCAAATTTTCCCTTAGTTGCCTAGTAATGATCACCCAGGAAGGTCGTTTACACTGCTTACATTTATCCCAATATGTGTTCATCATTCTAATATTTTGTGTTTCGTTGCTTCCAGCACAATCAAATGCTGCAACATGTACAAATTCTCAATACTCAGGCAACATGGCAAGAAAGTACCCTTTTAATGTAGCCCAAAATGTGATAAATATTAGGAGACCTTACAATGAGAATGAAAACATTTACCCTACACACATCAAACTGATTTCAGCTTATTTGGAAAATGACTAAAGCCATTCTCAGCAAAGCACTGTGTTTCAGACCAGTACAGTAAATAACCTTTGTGGTATACTTAAGATCAATTCCTGCTCTATTGGGACAGAAATGCAACATACCTTATATACAATACTCCTTACTCTGACAAAATTCCAAAATTTCCGCAAGGTCTACCAGATACAGCTGAGTGTAAGCTTCCTAAACACTTAATAGAGCTGACAGAAACTTCCCTAGAGCTCTGCGACAGCAGTTCATTTCTGTCTGCTACGTGCAAAAGTCCCAAATTGCATTTCACAGATTTATGTGTTTATGCTTTTTTTTCTTTGAAGCTCTTGAGGAAATGAGATGATCTTTCACTGTGCACGTCACATTGTTTATCGTAACTGAGTGGCTAGACTGGCTCACCTGATGATCTAGCACTGCTCTACACCACTACTCATCCCATGGAGTTTGATTATGACAAAGCTGGACCTATATTTCCCAGAGTTAAAATACTGCTATGCCAAATCCTGAGTCTTGTGCAGTGAAGGGGGGATGGCTTTCCACCATACATGGTGGCACTGCTGGAAGGTGTTACTAATTCCATCCCTGTCCTACAACTGCCACACTTACAGATGGGCCTAATGCCCCTCTTCTCTACCATTACTCAGAGTTATTAATCACATTAATCAGCAACTCAAATTGATTAAGCTAATACAGATGATTTTGTGGACACAGCTGGATACAGCACAGATCATCTGACAATACTCACAATGACTCATGTGAGAAGGCAGGCATGCGGGGCATTTGGTCACACGATGGGTGCAATCATGCCACAGAGCGGTCATAAGATAGCGTGCTTCTGCACACGCAGTGTCAGTCGTCATGGCTGGAATGGTGGCATTAAGTTACTAACGAAGAGAGTGGCCTCTCTCACAACACCTTGGCACAGGGAATATGCCAGCCCCATGACTCTCTCATGTAAGAAGCCAGATACAACTGGTCAGCAAGTAAGAAGTGAGGCCAGCTTGGATGGAGTCTTGGGTGACATGGTTTAGTGTGTGGTGGCAGGGGGTTGGAACTAGATGATCTTAAGGTCCTTTCCAACCCAAACCATTCTATGATTCTATGAGGAAGACTTGCTGCATGTGGCACCAAGAGTCAAGTCAGAAAGAGGGCAGCTGAGCTACTGACCCACAAAAACAATGCAACATTCAGAGATACAGTAAAATTCATCAATTTACCTTTTCTGCTTCTGCATTGGTAAGAATTTGGGGGTAGACTCTGTTAAGCTGAAGAATAATTTTATCAACTACTTGCTCATTCAGTCGGCTATTGCTTGTGAGAAAGTACATGTCGTGCTGCAGCCGATGACAATACGACTGATCTGGAGATAAAATAATACAAAGAACAAACCACAGCAGTTAGTTAGCAAGCCATTTTTGAATTCTGTACATTTAATTTTCCTAACAATGGTTAAATAGCTAAAAATAAAATTACCACCATCACATAATTTTAGAAAGCTGAACTATCTGTTAGGGAACCAGAAGATAGCTGTGTGCTTTCAAAAACATATCCACTTAAAATGGCACGCATCTGAATTCCTGGCTGGCCCCTTACACTGTCTCTCTCTTTCAAAAGAGAGAAGGTTCTAAATTATTTAGGTGTCAAGCACTATGGGATATTTAATCAAATACAGTCCTAAAGTCGTTAAAACACTGAAGATTAACCTTCTATTGTTTATGGAGTCAGATTATGGAGTTTAAAACTAATGTGTTTTATAAATTTTTTGACGTAAATATGAAAGCATACACTGAAACAGAACTGGAAGATCAGGAACAGCATCTCTGCCAAAGAGCCATCAAGTTTTTTAGGGTAGGACATCTGCCTTAACTTTATACAGGAGTGGGGAGGAAAGGCAGCCCAAAAGCAGTACATTTTTGCCACGTAAGTACATTCAAATAAACATACAGTTAACGCACATATTTTAATATTAACCCAAACCTCTGCAAATACACAAACCCAGACCTGCTGTTGTTTTAGGCACCCTTTCCAATTCAACAGCAACGGATTTTGCAGGAGCACAGCTTTCCCCATAGCTCCTTGTTTATAGTCCCTAGATTAAGACAGGCACAGACTGGTTCCACAGGTAACTGTTCCCTTAACAGATTTAGGTAGGGAATGTCTATGACCCTGTCTGAAGTAAGTGTTAAAATGTCAGTACACCACTTTATAACCAAGAAGCATAGAAAAAAAACACCAAACCATCCCCACTGCACCCCCAGCACATTCCCCAAGTAAAACAAATGCATAGGTTTATGGTATTTTGGCTACCAGAAAATACACAAACATCAGCCCTTTTCTCCCTCCAATTTAGAGAAGATAAATGAAAGAACGGAGAAGAGTCAGGAAACTGGCATGATGCACTGCACCTATGCACAGCTCTTACCCTCTCTGTATTGTGTTTGGGGGTTTGCTGCATTACACTGTCATTTTCCTGTATCTCTGTAGCACTAACAGCATTTTTACAGGAAAGGGTTCAGAAAAACCTCCCACTACGACCACCATGCACTAGTAACTTCTCCAGTGCCAGTGTCACTCCTATTCAAACAAGAACACACGGCTATTGATATGGTAACAGAGCTGTGATTCTACAGGCACAACAGCATTTCAGTTACATTCTTAGTCTTTATACAAACACTGTATTATTTTTGTGTGTTTCTAATGCCTCGCTTTTCCGCTCGCTGTCAAAACTGACAGAAATATCCTGCCTTGACGTACTTGCTGTGCAACTCCCTTTTGCAAGAAGTTCCATGTTATCTGATTCAGGGTTCAGATCAAACTTCTCTTCAAGTCAACACATTAGCATACACAAGAGGCTGTGGCAAGGAGTGGGAAACTGTGAACTTGTGTCTGTGCATGTCCCTGCTACTTCCTCCTCCTTCTTCTGCCTCTGCTACATGATTTGTAGGATTCTCAGTGTCACCAACAATGGTGTACCTTCTGCAAACTTACAAAAAAAGTGCATTAAACCAGGGACTTACAGCTAGCACAGCAATTAAACTTCAAACACCAAACCCCAGCAAGTGCTAAAGGCATGCAAAATTCTGGCAGAAGGAGCATACAAAATAAAATAAAAGCAGGCTCAAAGTGTCATCAACCTTCCCTGGTTCTTGCTCTGTTGCTGGCTTGTCACTACTGATCCCCACACAGGCAGTGTGCACAAGCATGAATTACACCAGTGAAATTGACTGTGACAACTGAAGATCACAATTAAGCCAAGAACATCTTCTGAGCAGCGAGGAGCACTCTGTGTCCTCGTGGCACTTTCATTTACACACACTATTAAACCACCACCAGTCTTACCGAGGGCTTTGTGCTGCCATCTGAAACCTCACTCCCGGTGCACCTTCTAATGGGGCAGAAGCCTCTCTGGGATTTCAGAGCTGGCTTTGTTTTCTTCCCATCTAAGCCAAAAGGCAGGAGAGGAGAATGCTCTTGACCTCTCTGCCTACTGCTAAACTGTGCCTGCCATGGACAGGTCTTATGCCTGACTCAGGCATTTCCAAGACTCATCTCCCATCCTATAGGATGCTCCATTTTTAAGAAGCACCCATGAAGAAGTATGCTTCTTCCACATTGCCACAGTTACGTTTTGCCTGCCTGCACCTTCACCTCCTCCAAATTACTGCAGTATTTAGGATGGGGTATAAGGTTTAAAATTGCCTGAAAAGCAGTTCTCAAGCTCAACACTCACTCGATAAAAGTAGAGCAGAAGTATCTCACCCTTCAAGTATCTCACCTCTCTTTTCTGAAATCTTTTGTCTCTCCTCTAACTCTGAGAAATCTCTGCCCAAACCACACAAGGAGCTGCCTTTTGGAAGATCAGAGGAGTGAACCTTCCCATTGACACCAGCGCGGAATTGTGCCTCAGCTACTAAACTTAAAAAAACCAAAAAAAAGCCCCACCAATCCTGGTGGCTGGATCATGGCCCCTGCTCTGGAGCGATAAGCGTATCTGGAAAGCACACATGCACATTTGAAGCCACCACATGATGGTCCCAGGGCCAGCTTGCCCCAGGAGCTCCAGCACCTTTGCTATGGCAGAGACTTGCTCCAACGCACTGCCAGCCATGGCCTGGTTATGGGCCTACAAACATGACCATGCTATGAGGTTTTATAATCGCGGCAGCGTTTTAGTATTGAACACACCCATTACTTATGTTTTAAAGTAAGAGAAACCCGAAACGAGGCAACTTCACAACTGCAGCAAGGCTATTTGATGTGCTGTCATGGCTTAGGAATTGAGGGAGTGGTTGTTTGGGACATTTTGCGTATCAACCTTTTATCTCACTGCCTCATAGAGACATTAGTTATTGCAAGAAAAAATGTGAAATCTTTACATTAAGAAGACTTTGCTTCCAAGCACGAGTCACCCCAGCATTAAAAGGACAGTGGTGCTGTCAGCCAGTGGTTTCCTGGAAAGTCCAGAGCAGCAGTACTGGGAGGTCAAGTCAATTAACCACAGCTTACAGCACAGGCATGGCACTGTCAGGCATCAGGGCATCAGAGATTACAAAGGCTCGCAGGGACAGGACAAGGGGAATGGCTTTAACCTGCCAGAGGGGAGATCGAGATGAGCTCTGAGGCAGACGTTTTTCCATGTGAAGGAGCTGAGGCGCTGGCACAGGGTGCCCGGAGAAGCTGTGGCTGCCCCATCCCTGGCAGTGTTCAAGGCCAGGTTGGACACAGGGGCTTGGAGCAACCTGCTCAAGTGGAAGGTGTCCCTGCCCATGGCAGGGGGTTGGAACTGGATGAGGTCCCTTCCAACCCAAACCAGTCTGTGGTTCTGTGATTCTATTATTTATATTTTTTATGCCCCCGACTGCACATGGGTAGTATCTAACTCCAAATTTGTCATTTGATGTTACACATCAAATGGCAGTTGCACATCCTCCTCTGCCAGAACAGAGCTTAATCCTGTACACATGGTTTGGATGCAGCTGCAGGTTTTCTCAAACGTGCAGCTGCAGTCAAGGAGTTGGAGGGTTGGGGTTGGACTGAGCTCAGTAAAGAGAAGCAGCAAATACAGCTGAGATGGGATACACCACCACTTAAGCTTCAAAAAAGGTCAGTATTTTCCTTACTCAGAGAAAGCACAAACTTGTCAAAGAGACAGACAGGAAACTAGAACTGTCTTTGACAGCCACAAGAAAAACATGACTAATAATTCCATGTTATTGAGTTACAATTACTACAAGCCCATGACACATCATACACAACTGCTTTTTTCTCTTACCCAAAGTAAAGAAGGCCTCTGGCATACAGCACATGCACACCATGCTGACATACACAGCCTGCACCTGACCACACATGGAAAGAAAGGAAGTACATGTATGATTAAGAGATACTAGAGAAAAGCAAGTGATTACTGGTTATCTGTAGCCAGCTGCTCCTCAGACAGAGAATAAAATACATAAAATCAGTGATAATGAAAGTGCAAGCAGCAAATGACAGTAACAAAGCAAAACACATAATTTTTTACCTGCAGGTAAAAGTCACCCTCACTGCAACCCTTCAGAAAATGACACATCTCAATTGTTCCTTCCAAACAGGCAATTAGGTTTCTGGCATGAGCTACAAAATGAACAAGCCTCTATACTAAGTGCTGGCATTTTAAGACTGACAAAATACATTCTGCTCATGGAATTAAGGCTCCTGGTAAAAGCCTCCTTCGATTTACCAAGCAAACAGACAGGATCATCACAAGCTGATAAATTCAAATACAACAGACACAAAGTCCAACACATCTCTCTGTTCTCCGTAACACCACACATAATTTGTAAACCTCCATTCCAGAAGTCTCAGTGGTATGTGCTGTGCTATGCAATGCAAACAGAAGCTTCCTGTAAAACTCCTGAATGATTTTCATTAACTTTATAAAGGTAAACTGACAACTAAAACCTTGAAAGCACATGACCTGCCATTTGTATGTGTCCATGCAAACTCCTTGCTGAAGCCTCTCAGGTAAGAGCTTAAAAAAGTCTCAACAAAATGTTAGCTTAACACAAATTTAGTTTCTGGCTTTTCCCTTTCAAGAGACCAAGAAAGGGATGCTGAGGATTTAAAAAGGAATCTGCCTGCAGAGAAATGGTCTGAGACGATCAGATTGCACTGGTTACCAAATGCACCCTAAATGAAGAGCAGCTGGTCTGCTCCTCTGGCCTGGAAGCGGTGATGCAGAGGTGAAAGACAGTGTGTCCCCTCCCTGCCTGCACTCACCCACTGCCACATGCTGGTGCTACTGGCAAGTTAGGAACCCGAAGTTGAGTCTCTGACAGCACATCATAGGAATGGTTTAGGTTGGAAAAGACCTTTAAGATCATCAAGTCCAGTTTTTAACCATTAACTCAGCACTGCCAAGTCCACCAACTAAACCATGTCCAAGCACCACATCTACATGGTTTCTGAGCACTTCCAGGGATGGTGACTCCACCACTGCCCTGGGCAGCCTGTTCCAACAGTTGACAACCCTGTCAGGTGAAGAATTTTTCCCTAATCTCCAGTCTAAATCTTCCCAGTGTGACTTAAAGCCATTTTCTCTCATTCTATCCCTTGTTACTTGGGAGAAGAGACTATCCACCACCTTGCTACAACCTCCTTTCAGGTAGTTGCAGAGTTCTGTAATTCATCTTTGTCTAAAATACCTTTTAAAAATAGAAAAAATAGTAAAAAAGTGAACAAAATATTAAAACGCTCTTGATACCAGAGCTGACATTAACTTATAGACATTCCCAGTCCTCCAAGCTTTGTACAAAGACAGCTCTGAGGAGAAGAACTTGGGGGTGTTGGGTGA
>NW_009918814.1:0-35034 GCF_000696875.1 Nestor notabilis
TGCCGCCCCTCCTGGCCCCGCCCCCTGTGAGCCGTTATCGCGTCAGGACTTGAGGTTCCCTCGGTGGCTCTCGTCACTCCGACCTGAGGCTCCGCGACGCTGAGCTTCCCCCCGCTCCGGGGTTGAAGGTGTCCTCTCTGGAGATACTCACCTCATTAAGATAATCATGTAGCCTTAAGTATGCCGTATTGCATACCTCAGAGTTCATGTTTTCTGGGAGCTACTCCTTAGATCTTTAGCACTTACAGCTACCCGGAGAAAACAATAAAAGTTCAATCCAGTTGTGTTTGTGTAAGAAAGGGACGTACGGATGGACTTGCTATTTCATTGACGTAATTTGTCACTGACAGACTGCACATTGGGCCTTGGTTGTAATGAATCCCCATTACTGGAAATGTATGTCGCACAAATATTGCACATACTCAGCAAGGAGGAATAAGCCAGAGTTTTAAGCATGTGTCTTTGGCCCCTTGAAAGGAAGAGAAACTGTGTGTAGGTTCTGCAGGAATAATTCTGCTTACAGCAGAAATTGCGCAGGAGGTGATGTCATGGAGAGATGGTCCTTGAAATGCCAAAGTAACACAGTGAGTCTCTGCATTCCTCTGGGAGCAGGGGAAGTCTGTGAGCAAACAGCAGACAAGGAAGGAAGCAGAAGATGTGGTAGAATGCCGCTTCTGTTACTTCAGATCTACAGCTCTTCCTCCTCTTTACAGGCAATGGCATGCAGAGACACTCCCCTGTCTGTTTTCACAGCGATTCGCAGGGTTTCAGAATGGTAGATATATCCAATCCATCCTGAATTGTCACTAGGCAAGAAGAGTGAGTGCCTTATAGTTAAACCTCAGGACTGAGACTGAGGTGATCTGATCTTGATTTCTGTCTCTGCTGAAGGCATTCAGGGTGGTCTTGAACAAGATGCATTACCTTTCTTTGCTTCAGTTCTCCATCTTACCTGGTCACTGCAGAACAGAAGTTGCTCTGAACATAAATTGCAGTCATTTCTGTAGGAGTCTTGGGAAGTAGGAAGGGTTAGGGCATTCCCTGTACCTTGTTCCTTTTTCTTGAACTAAGAAGGCTTATGGCTGAAATACAGGATTGAAAGATGATACTGTTGAGTCACTTGCAATTCTTGGGAATTTGTAAAGATCTTTCCTAATTCCCATTGCTCTTTAGAGAAACCTGGCAAAGTAAATTTCTGCCATCTTTTCACTTCTCTCCATTTCACTCATCACAGCTTTGAAACACCGAGTCCTGCTGGATGGAGATTGCTGCAAGCCACCAGATGACAGAGAAGGCATAGTAGTCTCTGTGCTGCCTGCCTCCAAATCTCTATTCCAACCGAGAGTAGGACAGACCTGACATGTAAATGTAGCTCACCCCAGCATTAGACCCAATCTCTGCAGAGGCAGTCAGTATAGAGACTGACACCACTGCTGACAACTCCACAATTAACTCTGTGCAACAGTTCCCCCATACTGGTGTCTCCATAGGGAACCCCTGGCCTGATCCAGAAAGCTGTGTGCATGTGGGAAGAGCAATGCTGATTATGATTTTACTGAGAGCGAGTAGAAAACCTCATGGCTGTTGGTGGCATAATGGAGGAAACCAGCAACTTCCAGCCTCTGTATAGTCAATTCCTCTGCTCTCAGCTCTCCCTAGCAGTTCCTAGCAACACTTTGCAGACCCACAGGTTGCCTGGATCTCTTACTGGCTCTTCTTAAGCTCAGGGTATTTATAACAAAGAGTGCACTGTGTGTTTGTTAGAAATGTTAGCAGAGATCATCTAGCTCTTGATTCCCTTACATCTGTATTTGATATATCAACACAACTGTGATAAGCAGATAATTAAAAGGAAGAGCAATGGTCAGTTGCCACACGTCTCAGTGTTCAAGCACCATTTCTGATTTTAATGACAAGATGTGATGTTGTGCATATTTTTCTCCTTTATAACAAACATGTGCATATTGCTTAAAACATACGCAAGTGTCCTGCATCCAGTTATTGTTAGGGTTGCAAATTTAGGCTCTTGAAAGTGGAGATGCCAGAATTAGTACTTTTTACCCCATCTCATCAAGAGCTTCCATTGCCAGCACTCTGTTTCCATCTTCTCCAATTTGCAATCTAGTTTTGCCAACTTCTCTCAGTCATTTCTGCTCTATATTTGCTCCCAAATCTTAGATCTTTTTCCACTAGGTTACAGCTGTAGTTTCCCCTACCTGGTTGTCCCAGTCAGTTCCTGTCAGTCCTAGATCTACTTCCATTGGTTTTGCACCCACTTTGGTTTAAAGTCTGGTATCTCATGATGACCCCAGCCACAGCAGTTCATGGTATCGGTTTCAGGTAGAAAAATTGTTCTGTGAAGTGTTACTGGTCCAGGTAGAATTTTGATCCTGATGCTCTGCAGAGTTTCTGCTAGTAAACGCAAACTGCAGTTTTCAAGTGGAAGTTTGAGTAATTTTTTCTAGAGCATTCAAACAACTGAAATTGAAGTTTTCCCTTTGCAGTTGAGGATACTGGAAATTTTTCTTTTTTATGGAGAAAACCCCATTAATTTAGGTTAGACTTAGTGGAAATGTTTTGGCCCATACACAACATGCGTCAACACACAAACATGAAGCCAGTCTGAGGCAGACAAAAGGCAAGGAAAAATGTTAAGTTGTTAAATTGATGGTAAATCACAAGCCACTTAAAATGAGGGTTATAAAGGGAAATACCAGACAACCTTATTAATAACCATTAGTACCAGCTTCACCCAAGGTATATTAAAGAGCTTTAATTCTGCAAAATCAAGCACTGAGAATGTAAGGCATGCTATTCTTCAGATTGCTAATATAACATTAACTTAGCCTGTGTACATTAGGATATGGCCATTAATTATGAGCTTGTACAGCTTTTTTCCAACAAATCCTTGCCTTATTTGGTGTTTGGATGGTGTAGGGTTTTTTAATAAACAGCTATTTGATGTTTGATATTTTTCCTCATCATTCATTTTATGGGTCCATTCATGATTTTTGTTCTACTGCATTCAAGCCTTGCTATGAATGCCAGGTTGGATTTTCATCATAGTATCTTAGGTTTACAAATATTTATTATAGTGTTTTCATATTATGTTTGCTCCATTGATCTGGTTATCTCCATTTATGTGAGGGCACATGATTCTGCAAAATGAGTCTCAAAATTATCAACCAGTTTTGAGTGTGCAGTTGGACTCGCAGGGGCCTAATATCTCAGAGTACTCGGTGCCTGATAACAGTCTTCTACTTGGAGAGCAGAGTGCCTGTTGACTGCAGCTGCTACTCCACGTGCTTATAAATACTTGTAAATCAAACTCTATGTGCTTGTACATCAAACTTTGGATGTGTTGCACAGTGATTTTCAAACTGGGAAACCTGCAATTCATTATTACCTGTGAACATCTCAGTTTAAGGCACCTGTTCATTTTCTTTCACAGAAGGATTCTGTGGAAGGGGCAGGGAGATAATTTGATTCTCCAGTATGTCAACCAACTGTCTCTACAGCAAGCTTGTCCTTCATGACACTAAACTTTCCTCACATTGCTACAGACTTCCTAACTTCAGCCACAAGTAGAACAGAGGTGCTGGGGATGACAACACATCTACCACCTCACCTTGGCTTACCTGCAGAGTACAGTATAACCTCTTCAAGCTTTATTTTAGCAATTCTTAACTTTTGAATACTTAACTTTGCAATCTGTTGTCCTTTTCATACAGAGGTCTGTTTCATTTTTTAAATTAAGATCTCTTAAAGGTTCCAAGTCTTAAGAATTTGAACTGGCATAGTAATTAATGTACTGATTTGCAGATTCCCCAAGAATGTAATTGCTCTTGAGGAGCAAAAATCTGTAAAATGGCTGAGGCCTAGATTCTGAGTTTTCTCCTACAAAGCTAGATGACTGAGTTGAAGCTTTAATGGCAAAATAGTACTCAGTCTTAACTACAGCTACTACCTTAATTACAGCCTTATTGTAATACCTACTACCTTAATTACAGTAACTTAGAGCTACTGCCTTCTCTGCAGCCTTAACTGCCAACTGCTACTGGAACCATTTCTTCATTCTCTCTTCATTTCTTCTGTGTGTGATCTGTGGCTGTTGCTTTCTCCACTTAGGATGATTTAACATACGTCCTTCTGAAGAATTCTCTTTATCTATTTTGCTACTCCTGTGGTGTTTCCCTTCATCTCAACCCTTTGCTATCCCCATTTCCCCCTGTGCTGGGGGAAAGCACAGGCAGCCTTTTGAACTACTGGGTAGCTTCTGTTTCTGAAAGCCAGCTTGGAGACAGTGGAGGGGGAGGAAAGGGGAGGGTAAAGAAGGAGAAACTCTAGCATTCAAGCAACAGCAAAACCAGATAGATGTGGGATGACTTTCACTGCACCTTTACAACCTCCTGTATCAGGGTAACTTCATGCATAAGAAAAGCAGGGGGAGGAGACTTTTTGTTCCTCCCTCTCTGCAGAAACTCTGCCGCCATGTTGCAGCCTAACGAATGACACTCTTCTTCCCCAAATGGTACCATCTCAAGGCATGAGACCAGAGGACCTAGGCATGGACAGTCATCTTTGGTGGTACCTGGAAACCCAGTGGCAGTGTAACACATGAGTTTTCTCACTGTGGAGTAGGGTCACACAGCTTTGCCTGTGCTTCTTGATCAACCAGCTGCTTTTCTGGAAAAGCAGTTACTGTATATTCCTAGGTAAACCATACACAGGCAATCGATTTGTGTGTACACAGTGCAGGTCTCTCTTATCTACACATAGTAAGGCCTGTGGGTCACAGGCACATCACATCTGCACTGAAGATATGGCTCTGGTTGTCTCAGATCTACTGTAGGTGCACTGTATGTTGATGTGCTTAGATCACAAACTACTTTATAGTTTCTCAGATGAAATTGAAGATAGATATATCAAGGATATGTACATTTCTTTCTGAATGCCTGACTTACCTGTCCAAGACTGTCCTGGATTTCACCATTGCATGTTGACTTATTTCCTCTGGTTGAAATCCCACGTAAATGCTTTGCTGAGGTCCCTGAAGATCCTTAAGATTACTGTGTCCTAGAGTCATAGCTGTGAATGACCATTCAGAGAGCCCTTCCTGCCCCAGGCAGACTAGCCTGGGAAAATTCACATCACCCTTGAAATAAATACTGGCAACATTGGTGCTTTTTTTGCGGCAGTACCCACAGGCAGCATCTGCTTCTTGATCTTGCTGAGCGATACACTTATTTGTTATCAAGGGTAGATTGTGGCTTTTGCTGCACAGAGATGTAGCTGAATGATGAGGAGATGTCCTAGGGTAAGAGGCAAGGAATGTTGCTCTTTACACACATATATGGAATGATTAGTGATGAGAGCCAAAGAAATATTCATGACTCTGTAGAAAGATAAATAGATTTTTGATTAAATTTGCGTTTTCACTTTAAAGCAGTTGAAGATGCTCTGTGATTGGTAGCATGGAAATGAGTTTTCTGTGGATTCTAGCTGGCCAGAGGATCCCTCCTAGAGCTTTTATCCAAGATAATGCTGCAGATATCCAGCTAGTGTGTGCTGGCAAGAATTCTGAATGGCTATGCCAGAAACCTGTGCTTTCCAGGCAGTTGCAGGGTAGCTGTTGAATGCTCAAATTAATCCAACTTGTTGACAGGATTTATTATAGCATTTCCTCCATCCATTCTCACAGATACTAGCAGAATTTCAGTGGTGCCTTGTAAGAAACCTAGCAGATTCCACTGCACTCCATCTGACCCAACGAAGGTAAATGCTTTAAGTGCATTTGCTAGTGGGACACATAAATAATAATGCACCTATTTTGGGTTCTTCACAACGTTTATATTCTTCTTTTCAAGGATGTTAGCACAGGAAGCTGTCAAGGTAGTTGATTTGCTCAGCAGCCATAATCACAGAGTTCTGAAATCTTTGTTGGAGTTATCATACACAAATAAATACTCAGAAGCACTCTTCAAATTGAGATACTGACTCTTCCAGTGGACCGCAGATGGCATGGCTAACAAAAAAGTATTGTGCTGAAGAATGATGCTGAACTGTACAGGATACCATGCAGGACTCGAGAGGTCTCGCTCAGCCACAAACACCACCTGCCATTTAATGTATTATTTGGTTCTGTGACTCACCTTCTGTAGGAAGGGCAATGGTAGCATCGTACTCGACAGAAGCTAAAATGCATGCAAGCCTGAGAAACTCAGACATGCTAAGTCACAGTAACCTAGATTCTGTCTTCACTCCTTTGTTGCCACCTGATATCTTTTCCTATAAACCTCATGTGACTTGGTTATGTAGCACGTTAGAGCTGGTCTTTCTATTCTGAGGTGACTTGACTGAGTGAATGTCCGTGATCTAATTCCTATGCTCTTTTTGCTAATGTGTTCTTTTCCAAATTAGAGTTTCATTACTACCTTCCCTACAGCTCCCATACTGCCGTCTTTCTCTGTTCTGTCTAAGCAGTCTAGCACTAGTGACAGTTAATTGTGCTTGTCCAGATGTGGGTTGCAGTCCAGATTCTGCTGCTGCTTCTTAATTCTGATTTCTGTGTACCTTAAGGATGGTCTGTATACTATACACCATTTTTATGGTATGAAGAAGAGACAACACCATTAGTCAAGCATTCTTACAAGAATAATTTAACTTGTCTTCTAAAAGTGTGTAAAGTCATGCATTAGTCCAGTGGCATGACTGTTCAATGGTTAAGGCTTTGGGTTATTAAAAAGAGCAGATGTAGAGTAGCTGTTGGATTGCTATATAGAAGCAAATTCACAGGGAACAGTATACGTTACAGAATTGGGAACACATACATAACATTAAGCAATCCGATGTTGTCTTGGTTGGGCACACATACATAACATTAAGCAATCCAGTGTCTCACTCTGGTCTCACTTTCTCTCCAGCAGTAGCCAGAAATATGCTGTAAGTCCCCCACATCATCCCCTACTTAGTCAAGAAGCAAGAACTTTGTTAACATTACTGACTGCTTTAGTTTTATTTTATTATTTTTGCCATCGTGCTCTTTGTTATACTGTAGAAGCTTTTGCCCTGAAAGGTTAAAGCATTATAAAAATCCAAGTTAATTTAGTCATGCAAGCTTTTGTGAGGTATGAAAGCTGTGGTGGCATTGCTCTTGTTTTAGTCAGAAGAGTAGACTCATTCTAGGGTTCTGGTAACCTTTTTCACACTGTGGCCAGCAGCAGCTTTTAAAAACATTAAGTAGCTTTGTCCATGTCCATATGGCTGCCAGTGACAAAGCTGCCAAGAGAGCCCACTAGGCAGAAGTCCATTCTTTTTAGTCTCCCAAGGGCCAAGTCTCGCCAGCTCTCTGAGGGAAGGCTCTGGTTTTTGTTATCTGTTTTAACTCTTGAACTGAGGTTTTTAAAATTCAGTCTCAGTTAAGACACTTGGGATCACTACTGAGCAGATATACCTGGTTAGAATACCTGTGATAACCTCTTAAATGGGGGGGGAGGTCAGAGGGAGAGGGAGGCTGGTGGTGATTTATTAAATATTGTATTAGACTTCTGAATTCCACCTTTCCTAAAATTTGGGAAAGATCAAGTGCATTTCTCTCTCCTCACTTACACTTTGCTGTCAAGGTAGCTGCAGTCCCAAGTGTACCCTGAGTTTATTATCATTGTCTGCCAAAAGCTGTGATACCAAATCAGGGCATTCCATGCCCATGGGATGATATTTTGCTGTAAGATAAGTGTAGTGTGTATGGAAATCCAATTAATGGGCTGTCTCACTGGGCATAAATGTAGCATCCTAACACAAAGCTAACCTCACTGTGCTTCTGTTTTGCTCATTACTTTGTGAGACAGGTATTGCCCAGCCATGATCACGGTTGTCACAAGAAACAAATGCACAAATGAAGGCAGGCTCAGGGATTGCTGGGAGGTGTCAGTATAAACAAAAGCATGATTTGCACACAGGTCTCCGACAGTTTGCATCCCTTTTACTTGTCAAGTTACTTTAATGAAGGCTATAAAATAAATAGCCGTGGCTATAGTATTTAAGAATTAAAATGATTACCTGGCAAATTGAAGTAATTAACAATTCTCAGCCAGGAATCAAACCAGAGATACATGGGCAGACGGATGAGAAAAGAATATATTAACTCACCAGGTAATAGTACTACTGTCCATCCTTTTTAGTTTTTTAAAGGAAAAAAAAAGCATGCTGAAATCATGTATTGGCAGCTTTTATGTCTGTTGGAGTAATTGAGAGCAATGTTAATAGGAGAGGTCCAAGACATCTTGGGATGCATGTGTTGGTCTGAAAATATTGTTCTGTCTTTTTTCTTATAATAAACTATCCAGCATGGGTCTTCCTTCTAGTTAGATGCAAGGCGAAATTAAAGGGTGGGATTTGAGGGCTGGAATTCCATATAGGCACAGAATATGCCTGGTGTTCTCTTAGTTCCTTGCTTTTAAGAAATTCGTAGTGGGGACATAGAATTTTGAGTTTTGATAGTTCTTGACCATTTACTGAGTTTCTTAGGAATGTATTCTCATTGAGGTAAGGAAAAAAAGTGCTGGTTTTGCACACTTGCATTCTGTTTAAGCAAGCCAATCATGCTTCTGCTAAACAAAATGGAAATGCACGTAATCCACAAATACCAGGCTGTAACATGCTCATTCGACTGTCATTTGTGTTTCAGATCACCGCATTATGCTTGCCCTGAAGTCATCCGGGTAAGTTGGTTAACATTAGTGTGTATGAATATATTTCTTAAAGTACTACTCATTGCAAGTATGCAGATATTCTGTACAGGAAGTCTGTCCAAAGCAGGTAGCATTGGAAAAGACACAAGGAATGTAACTACAGTTTTGTTTGTTTGGCTCAGCCCTGAATCAAGCTACATAGACCATATGAGGGAAATGATCATGTATAATTCTCACAGTACCCTTTGTGCCATGTGATGAGGCAGAAATACAGTAGCCTTGTTTAACTTCATCTTTCCACACAGGGGATGCAGTCCCTTACGCTTTCCTCTTTCTGATCTAGCTGTCATTTCAGTAGAAGAACCAGGGTTGGCTGTCAGTAATTTTGGTTTCTGTTAAATGATATGAACTATCCTTTCCCTCTACTCTCCCTTTGTCCTCTGAAATAAGTATCCAAGATTTCAGTGACCAAGATTCCCCTCTTTTAAAGCCTATTTTTAATGTAAAGCCAAGCAGGAAGCGTACAGAAGAGACTGTCCAGACAATACTCTTGAGTTCACAAATAATGTGACTGGTGACAAGCTCTCTGAAGAACCAGGGAAGAGAAAAACACCTTCTTGAAGTCCTTAATGCACCTCTGACACTGTTTAAGTGCCAGGTCTAATAATTTGTGAGTTGTCAACCGTTCCTGCCCTGCTCCCCACTTCTGACCCTGTTCTCACGGATCCCAGATAAGACTGTAAACTGATGTTCTTAAAAATTCAATTAATGGGCTGTGGCATGGCCTCCTAGCTGGGAAGGCCACGTTGGGAAGCAGGTGGCTGAACTGAAATGTGGGGTTTCCCATTCTCCCCTCTTTTGTTCTTCAAGGGTAATTAATTAATTTACTAGCAAGCAGTCTTTTGAGCCTCTGTGTCATTGTTGCACAGGGAGAAAAATATGACGGAAGGAAAGCAGACGTCTGGAGCTGTGGAGTCATTTTATTTGCGTTGCTAGTGGTGAGTCATCTTCCTTACACCATACTTCAACAAGAAAAGAAAAATCTGAAAATGGCGCTGTATTTAATGGCGATTTTATTGACATCATGTACAGATGGGTTTTTTTTTAGTTCCCCTTTATTTGTATCTCTCAGTTGCATCCTTTTGTCTTATTTCTGTATCAGTCCCAGAGGAAAAGCATGAGGAATATTTCACTGCTTCTTTGAAATGCTGCTGCCCTGCATGGGAGAGCATAGACAAGCATCAAAAGCTTGCCTCCATAAATGCTCTCTGCTGTGTTGTGATATTGCAGCACATATTTTGACTGGAAAGTATGTGCACGGTTACAACTCCAGGGTACAGTGAGTGTCAAATAGGTTGTCCTTCACAAGATCAAAATGTGGCTGAGTTTGGGAAGTGTTTGTTTTTTTCTGCTGTAGATGTGTTTCAGTAGGTATATGCTTACATTAACTGCAGTGTTTTATCAAGAGAGGATTTGAGTGCAACAGTTTTGTTTCACACAAGTATTGAACTACATTTTAATTTAGTACACTTGGGAATATAAAACTGAGCCAGTAGTACAAAGTTTAAATCAGTTTCCATCTGGCTCAGTAATACTTTCTTTAGTATTAAAAATGTATCTTGTAATTTACCCTTCTTTCAATCAAAATTTCAATTCTCTGTGGAATTTGTTCTGATTTGAAGTGGTAATGTAATTCTCCTAAACAATGCAACAACTGGATGTCCAGCTAAAGGCAGATAGGCTTGGCATTTGTTATCAATTTCCATAGTATGTAGGAAAATATAGTTTACATTTATATAAACATATACCATGGGCAGATTTAATAATGTATTTAAGAACAGGTTTTCTGTGTGTGTCTGTGTGTGTGTGTGTGTGCGTATTAAGATTTTTATATCTATAGTAGTTCAGATACTCATCTACAATTATAAAAATAATAAGCCTGGAATCAAATTTGGATGCCCATGTACATAATAAACCTAATTACTTCACTTAAATGTTTTATTTTGACAAAAACACTTATACAATGTACAGAGTTAGATTCTGCACATTAATCTTGTTTAAAGTACTTGGAAATTTTAAAGGCTTTTTTTTTAAATGCTGGTATGTTTTTAATAGCCCAAGTCAAAATACCTTGTAGTAATCTCAGTATGATATGTTAATTCACCTTAACCAATCTCACAATTTTTGTCATTTTAATCATTAAAATTCACTGATATTTTTGAAGTTTTGGATTTTTTTATCTTGATATTCTGAGGGAAGAATTTTAACTATCTCACTAGATAGCACCTGGTCATATGTTGCTTCTGAGCAGCTATTTTCATGGCTGATAAAACAGAACTGTATAATGATCTCTTAACATAACTTCTTGAATTTGTAAGAATAGAAGAGAGAACATGTCAAGATGGATGGGATTTGTATGAGCGGGCTTTTAATTTTCCGGGGGATTCTCTGTCAAGATTTGGTGTCTGTTGCTGCAACTTCATCTGTTCCTACATATATACATAAGCCTGCAAAATGATTGAAATAAGGCTATTATTGATGGAGTGTGCAGAGCTCTCCAGTTAATTATGTCAGGTCAAACCCTACAAAAAGTCTCAAGCTATAATAGCAGGTAGTAGTAATAAAAGAGCTGTAGTTGTTACCTTCAGGAAATGCCACGAAGTAGCCTTGCTGACTTCATCATGGCTTAAATTGCGTTAGCCAAAGTACTGAACTATGAGAATTGATTTTCCTTAAAGTCTTGAATGGTTAGGAAAAAAATAGGTAGCAGGAGATTGGTTACAGAAGACAGGGAGGCTTTCTTCAGGGCCATTTGAATGAACAAACAACAGTAAATAGTGTCCAGTTGCAGTCATCATCAGGTAGGCTTTCTGAGGCTTCTGTAAATGGAGCTGTTGGTCTCCGTAACCCATAGACACAGGATTGCTTATACAAATGCACTATTCACTGTAGTAAGAGCAGTGCCAGAACTGACAACTTAAAGCTTCATTATCACAGCAGCTGACAGCTTGCAGCTTCCCACAATCCATCCTGGAAATCAAGGAAGCTCGGCACCTACTAGAACTAGGCAGTGAAAGAAGGAAGCGAGAATATCTAGGAAGGTGCAGACTTGCTATAAAAGGCTATGAGTTTCAGTTGGTGGAGTTATCCTAAAGATTTCAACTTTTTTTTTCCTTTTTATCCTTGCAGCAAGGATAGGTCTTTCGCTGCTTTTTGTGGCAAGCTGATGATCTATTCAAAATGTAGTTTCAGCTAAAAAAACCTTCAGCCATTCATGTAAGTGAGGTACAGAAGGGAAGCAATAGGAAATGATGACCTGACCACAGCATGAGAACTAGATGAGTTATGTTAAACAGGTAGAATGTCGGTGGCTTCCAAAGGCTAATGTTAGTTATGATTTCTTTCAGCTGTGTCATTTCACTGCCTCATCAGAAAGAGAGTGTTCTTTACTGAAAGTCTCTCAAATGCTGTTCACCTCCTTTTCAATGTGTGTAACAAATGTGTCTCAGGAAGATTAAAAATAAGGAGACGATAAACATTGCTGTTGTGAAAGTATGCCCAGGAGGAATACCAGCAGATCAAAAGCTTGAGCTGAATTTAAGTGAATCCATGCATCTTTGGTGAATTTGCCTTGAAAGCAATTTCATATTTTGTATTGTGTTTTGTACTAGTAGTCATTTTCTAATTAAAGGTCTAATAAAAAAACTGCGTCCTCACTTTTGTTTCCTATGTTGGAGAAAATACTGTAGCACTAAAAAATAATTTATTTTCAATGGATAAAGAGTTTTTTTCACTTACTATGATAATTCATTATGAGCTGACTTCCTCTTTTCCATTCTCTTACCATGTTTATCCCGGCTTTTCTCCTTTTGCCCTTTCCAATTCCCTTTCACTGATCTCCCCCATCCACACTGTCATATCCCTGCAGGGTGCCCTGCCTTTTGACGACGACAACTTGCGGCAACTGTTGGAGAAGGTGAAACGCGGAGTGTTCCACATGCCACATTTTATCCCCCCAGATTGTCAGAATCTTCTGCGGGGGATGATTGAAGTGGATGCCTCGAAACGTCTCACGGTAAGAAGACATTTGCTGCGAGTCATGTGAACAAGGCTTCATTTGTCACCTTGTTGCAGTTATGGTTGAATAACTAAGGTAACTCGTTGATTTACTGCCACTCTTACATATTTCCTCCAGAGCAAAGAGTGAGTGGAGTTGGTGAAGTCTTTGGGAAGAAGTTAGTTGCCTTCTCTTTTGAACCGTAAGGGGAGGTAACCTTTGCGTCTCTTCTCTAGCCTCATAATTCTCCTTCATATGTAATACTGGGCAGCTAGAAGAAATCCCTCATAACTTCATCACAGTGCTAGTGACCCATTAGCACATTTTGGAGTCCACCTGAGTTGTCTGGCTCTCCTGGCTGATACAGCAGTTTGTGAGGGACGTGATAACTGTTTGAAGGTCAAAACTGTTACTTAGGACTGTTATTTGAAGCTTTGCTGTTGTATGGAATATGTCGTTCTTACATTTCTGACAAAAGCGATAGCTCCTCACTTCATGCCGTGCACCCTGCATTGTATTCCATCCTGCATTTGCTCTGCATTATCCTCTAGCAGTCTTCAGAGCAAGTGTCTTCCTGTCTGCTCTTTCATCTTGTGCCCTGTGGTCCTGAGCACAATTAGGTCCACAGTGTTGAGCTCCTGGCACTCGGCACTGTCTCTTTGCAGCTAGGATACATCCCATCACTACAATAGAGACCCTGCAAGGGCAAGCACTGTATAGTAGTTGTATCCTTCATTAACACTGTATTTAATGTTTGGGGGAATTAAAAAAAAAATTAGCAATTAAAATCTTTTCAGAAAGCAAGATTGCCTACTTGTCAGTGGAGGCGTCTGCCTTTATGGGTACATTGCCCTTGTAAATCCTATTGTCAGGCTGTGGTGATGATTTTATACAGATTTACTAAGCTCACAGATTCTGAGTGGGAGTATGTATAAAGAAATGTAAATTTAAAACTCCTCCTGGTTCTTCAGTCTGCTAAAATATTTATAAATAAACTCTCAGATCACTGGTTGGCCTCTCTGCTGAAATTGCTAACAGCAGCATCAGTCTGTGCCAGCTGTGATGGAACTTTTGGGATGCAGACACCTGTCTGCAGCTGAAACTCTCTTCACAACTTTCTTTATAGTATTACCTGACAGCTGCAGCTGGGTTTTTCTTTCATTCATTATGAAATGAAATAAATACATGCTCTGTTTGGTGACATAGGTGAAATGTTCATGCTTGTATCCCTACTTTTGCAAACCCAGTAGCCATCATGTTTGCAGTACATAAAGTAGCAGTAATTAGGGAAAAGAAATATTAGGCACTTTAAGAGGCTTTTTTTAAAACTGGTTTTGAAAGAAAGAATATTTTTCAAATATTTCCATGGAACAAACACTGCAGAGGTTAGAGGTATACCCTGAGACAAGAGGCAGCTGTTATTCATGACGAGGAAAGTCACAAAGTCCCTCTCCAGCTTAGTTTCCTTTCCATAATGTAAACATTTTTTCTGCTGGTTTTGTTGGGTTTTTTTTCCTAACACAGATCACTGAGATGGTTTGAATATGCCAGGGAGCAGATCATCAGATGTTAGTTCTTCTTCCGACTGTTCTATGGTTTTCCACAGAGCATAGTCCCTAAACATTTTGAATTGTGCGATAGAGCAGAGAATGTACACGCATAAGAGAGAAAACAGTTAAGGTAAATCAGGGTCCCAGGGTGACACCCTCCCCTCCTTTTCTGTATCAAAATTAAGCTCTTATTTCCTTAGGGAGGCAAAAAATCCCAGGTCTGGTAGTTATTGAAAACCACTAACCAGTAAATTATGAATAAGAATTTGAAATAATACATATTCAAGAGCTGAGAGCTGGGAGGAAAAAAGGGTAGGTATTTGTTATTAGCTGCAATCTTATTTTTATTATTTTAAGGTTTCTCGGTTTGCTGTCCCTGCTGCCGTCACACTTCCATGCTGTTAGGGTGCTGGTTGCTGAGATTGCCAGGCAGAAGGGAGCTCTTTGTTTACTGCACAGGAGCTGGGAATACATAGTTCTTTTTGAGGCAAGATCTGAATTCTATTTTAGCTGTGTCCTAAGAAAAAGGGTATAAATATGGGTTTATATGGAAACCTCTATTCCTAGAAAATATCTCACTTGAATCAATTTGATATTTTTACAAAGATGTGAGCAAAATTGTGGCTTGGGTACAATACGTACAGATGTAGCTGTTAATATTACTGATCATTTGCTCAATATCTCACTGTTGAGTTGAGCACAAAAATATAGTAAAATGTAAGGTCACTAGAATTTTTTTCTTTCATTCTTCCTTTCCCCTCTCTGCTTTATTCTATTTTTTTTTTATTATTTGTACCTCTTTTCACCCAACTGCATTTCCCTCCCTGCAGTAATTGCCATTTCACAGCACACCCACACCTTCCCCAGTCCATCTGTTAAAATGATCAACAAAACCAGAACTAGCATTCACATTTAACTATCATCATTCGGCTTCAGTGTTTGAGCTTGAGAGGTTTAATGGAGAAAAGAATATTCAGAGTTATTGTTGCTGGCCCTTTCCTGCCTTAAGAAATAGGTCTTACCTTTCTGTGTATGATTCATTTATGTAAAGAAGGCTTTATTATGTCTTAGTGGAATTTTGTTCATGCTTGCTATATATTATATAGCCTGAGGTATGGTTAGTGGGATGTCCTTGACCACTCTTGTTTACTAGGTCTGTTTTACTAAACATGCTTTAAAATAAAAGAATCATGTCCTTCTTTCAGTAGACTGCACAGGTTCATCCTAGCTGCTGGTCATGATATTTCTGACCAGCCATATTCATGAAAGATGAAATCAAACAAAGAATGAGTATTGATGTGGTCAGCATTTGAGACAGCCTGTCTGAATAGCACAGCCTAAAAGAGCTCCACTTAGTCTACACAGATGATGTCTAAGAAAGGTTGTACTGTCTGTCTGCATGTTCATTAGAGGTAATAACTGGGAAGGGAAGGATTATTTAAACTAAAGGAAGATACTGGCAGAAAACCAAACGTATGTCAAATGGCCTTACATGAAAGTAGGCTAGAAATTAGAAGCATATTAGCTATATTAGTGGGGTTCTGGGACAGGTTTCTAGTAGTAGTGTCAGGAGGGAAAAGTGAACTAGTTTTAAGTTTGAGGTTTATCGAAGAGAATGAGTCCTCTTGGTACCTGAAGTACTGCAGGATGAGATTTCTTTTAGTTATGTGCTCTTCAGAAAGTGAATGGGTTTTTTCCTTGGAGGTTTCAAGTGATTCAACATCTCTACAGCAGAGAATTACAGCTCCTGTAGCGGAATCCATTTGCATTCTCAGACAATATTTTCTTCTACAGAAATACAAAGGCAGGAGAGTAAAGACTTTTGGTCCACTTTCCTTTTAAAGATGGATGAGCATTATCGAAACATTGTCTGAGAGCAAGGTGGATCCGAGCAGATACTGCAGAATAAGCTATTCTGATAGAGCTGTTATTGTTCCAGTGTTGACATTGTATTCTGGAGTAGATTGGCTTGTCTTCCACATAGTCTGAAATGCCTGTCCTTGAATATTATCCAACTTAAATTACACACATTTTCACAATCTTTTCTGTGCTCTCTGTTTGATTTTTATTTTTTTGGGGTCTAGTGTATGCTAATCATGGGTCATAATATCTAAAACACAAGGGAAAACTCATCTGATTCCTTTTTCATTTTTCCAGAAGGTCATATGGTAAGGTGCCTATCACATAATTTGAATTATCTCACTTTGCCACCTGTAGAATGGAGGTAATTGTCCAGTTGATGTATTTAGACTGTAAGCTTTAGGCTGCCAAGGATCTATTCATGCACTGTGCACATAGCACAGTGATACCTGCCCTTGTCAAGGTCCCTCGAGGCTCCTATATTACAGCTGCTACTACTGATACAGATAATGATTTTGCCAGTGCTGTTTGCACTGCCAGCATGAATCCTTTGGTCAAGAAAAGTCTCTATCTTGACATTATACAGTAGCTTTAAAGCTCAGACTAGAGGATCTTGAGAATGAAGAAGATTCATCATATTTAGTGCACAGATGGATTTGAGACTGTTCCCCTTCTGGACAGGGAAATTTGAAACTTGACATGAGTTCAAGCCCAGAAGCCCTCATCCATATCCACAGACTTTGAGAAAGTTTTTCTTCAGGTCAGAACTTTTTGGCTTGGCAACCGCTCTGCTGAGATCAGTGCTGAGGATGTAGACAACGCTGTCTTGTTTTCCATCTGTCTGTCTGTCTCCATCTGTTGTTCCCTGCCTTAGACTTCAGACGTAAGCTCCTTGGGGGAGGAGACCTCTTTTTCTGATGAGCTTGTACAGCTCTGTATCACACTGGGTCTCTCATCTGTTAGTGGGGCTCCTCGATGCTACTTCAGTACACAAGTTCAATATATATTGGAAGTATTTTTACATAAAACCATGATAAAGGAATTCCCCCTCTCCTTCCATTGCAGCATTTTAGCTTGCAGAAGTCTCTCCTCTGACTGTGTACATGCAAATGATCTGAGCATGTTTTTTTTGTTTTAGAGGCGGCGTCATGAGACAGTTGCCTGCAATGACTAGAAGATATTAGGAGGCAGTATTTTTACAACTTCCATGAAATGGCATTAAATTTGGCACTCATGTGCAAACAGCAAGATGAACCCTCTGGGAAGGGTTGTTAAATGCCTTCGTCACTTAAATGCATTTAAACATTGCGTTTAAATGAAGGCAGGAGGAGTGAGATCAGCTCCCACTGCGTATCTCCCTCCCCTGCATTGCATAGTAAAAAGCATACAGACTTCTCCTTGTCAAAACCAATCGCCCTCCCATAACCCTCCTGTCACTTTAATGCAGACAAAAAGCAACAAAGCATTAATTAATTACCTTTAAAAAGCAGTGAAGATGTTGGCAGCAGCAAGCACACTTGTAATAACATTTAAACGCAATTATGTTTGAATCAGCATAGAAATTGGTTTCGTAGAATACTTTTCATATCTGGGATATCCCAGTGTACTTCCCAGCAGTGGTTTTGATGTGGATTGAATGGCAGATGTGTAGGTAAACAGCAGCCATGAGAGCTCTGATACACCTTCAAATATATATCAAGGTGCTATGGGACTTTTCTTTCAGAAAAATGCTGAAGGAGGTTGATCAGCAAGGGGTGGGCAGAAGGGGTTTCTCTTTGACATCTCTGAAGAAGCCCAGAGGTTCTGTGACTTGAGACATGCACTGCTGACCCTCCTTTCTTACCCCTCTCTGGACTCAGAAAATGAAGTGCTGTTGTCTGCTTCAACATGGCATTTCTGCAGATCGCAAGCACAAAAGAACAATGTGACCCATGAAGACAGAAAATGCAGCTGGAGAAACAAGCATGAAAGAGGCTTGGACATAGCTTAGCTGTATCATCTGCATCTTGTCTGAAATCATTAATGTCTCTAACCCTCCATGTGGTATATAAGAAAAAATGAGCAGATAGGCATCTCTTAGGGTGGTTTTACCAAGCAAAGGAGGTACAGTACACTTCTTAGAACATCCTCACAGTACTATGGACCTGATAAGTAACCATGCTAAAATCCTGTCCCATGGAAGCTGCACAAAGCATGCTCTTCTTATGTTCCGTTTGTGCCTCAGCTTGCAGAAGAACCAGAAGGCAGAGGGCTGTGTCTCCAGGCTGTTAGGGGAACACCCATAACGGGTGCCTTATCTCAAGTTAAGCTGGTCAAGGTAGATGGCAGTGTGTTGGGAATACTCCACCTTTCTCTTAGTAGTGCAGGGATGAAGGGAGTACCTAATGCAAGGGGAATTGTGATGAAGGGGAGTTATTGTGGCAGAGCTGAGCCACAGCTAGAAGCTGTGCAAGTCTGTCTGGGCCCATGGTTGTGCAGTCTGCGGGGCATTGGTGCTCCCAGCACCTGAGCTGGCTAGAAGACAGCTAGATATGCAAGTACCAACTTCACCTCTGATTGCAGTGTTGATATATTCTTTCCTGGTTCTAAAGGAGGCTGTTTGTCTCTCATACTGATCCCTCCAGCCTCTTGTCATGCTTACCTAAGCTGCATTCTCTTGTTCCGTTGTTTTCAGAAAAAGCCCTGTCTCACTTAAAAAATGAGCCCATATAGAGCTGACCTCAGATCTTCCTGGTTTCCCAGACATGAAGCTATTGTTCCATAGCACAGAGGTCTCTGATTCTTTTTTTCTCTCTGGCAAATACCTACTTTCTGTCTCTGAGATTTTGTTGTTTGTCTGTTCCTCTTTTTTTTCTTTTTTTTTTTTTTCTTTTTTCTCTCTGATTCTCAGTATTCTGGAATTGAATTGGAAAGTAGTAAGAGTAGGACAGCTGTCTCCGTTCTTCCTCACCAGTTTAATGGGTCTGTGATTCCATCTCATAGCTATTAGCACTGGAGTTTCCTTCCAGCTCTCCCCTTCCTTTCATCTGCATGTTGCACAACACAAGCCTATGTGCACTGAGTGTGCATATTGTTCTGCACATGCAAAGGTGCTTTATAATGAGGAATATGAGAAATATTGTCCACATAATGAATAAGCCCTCAGCATCTATGAAAAGTTCTTTTCTGCTGTAATGCTGCTGGAAAAATAAACCAAATTAGGAAGGTTCTGCTGTGAGTATGTCATATGAATAGTTTGTTCTCTCTACTGTTAAGAGTTTGTCTTGGAAAAAGAATGTTACTTTATTTTCCCCATGCCTGTGGAAAACATGGTCATCATGTAACGTTTGCTGGGATCTGCCTTCCATAGGTGAACAAGGCCTTTGTTCAGCTTTGATCAGTCCTTCGCCACATAGAACCTTATTCTACTTTGTCTTTAGATTTGAATAATAAACATGAAGCCAATCGAGAATGGGTGCTGGCAGAAGGTCATATCACACATGCACAATTTATTTTATTTATTCACATTATCTGTTTGAACCCATTTCTGTTTCCTTCTCTCACTCTCTTTTTTCCAGAACAAAACTAGAAATGAACTTTAGGTGTAAGGAATCAGCTATTACGCACATACAGAAAGGAGCAGTTTGTTGACTTCAGTTAGGTTATAGAAGGAAGGGCTTAGGAAGGGAAGAATTTACCAAAGTTCTAAAGCAAACTTGCTTTGGAAGAATTGTCAAAACGCTTTCCTGTGAAGTCTTGTACATAAGCATTTTCCTGGGATTTGCTCCTGACTGATTGCTTATGTCCAGAATTGTAGTCTTATTTCCACTGGGTTGGGTGAGAATGAGCATGCTCTTTCTTGCAGCATAAATTTCCTGCACGGATCCACCTCTGGAATGTTGGACTTACTTAATTGGATAAGTCTTGAATAAGGATGTCTTGTGGAGTTACTTTTTCTGTTTTACAGCACTAATTCCTTGTTTTCTTTTTCTTTACAGCTAGAACATATTCAGAAACACATATGGTATATGTAAGTAACACTTTTTAAGTTCACTTTTGCATGCATTCATTACTGGTTCTTTTACGGGAGCTGATATTCTGGTGATCTCTGAGGAGAGGAACTGGAGTTTGAAAGTGGCTTTCACACAGGTAAAGAAAGGGGCAGAGGACAGAAAGGCATCTAATCTTTTTTTTTTTTTTTTACCCTTAGCTACTCATAGTTTCATGTGTGTATATATCAAGCCAGGAACCTTTTATACAGTGGCTAACAATTGTTTGAAATAAGACATTCAGTCCAGCAACTTGCTGTGTTCAAAAGATACCTACAAGTCATCAGCAAACAAACACCAACTAACAGCCATATTTAGGTTGCTATCCAAGTGCTACAGACAATCCCTTGTAATACTTTCTTGACAAGAAAGCTTTCATTTGTTTCTTGTCTTTTCTCTGAAGTAGAAACAAAAATTATGATATTGATAAGTAAGCACCTGTGAGCAAGAGCTTTTCTGTCTCATAATCCCTACTCCTTCTTTGCAGCAAGCTAAGAGGCTGCTTCTGACCTTATAACCTGTTGATGTGAGAGTAGTTCTGTGACTTGATTAAAAGCAGCAGTCTTGACAGTGAAACAGGAGGTCTCAGAGAAAACTACGTGCCTGTCTAGTGGTTTGGGTATAAGGAAGATTGATGGCTTTTTAAAGTGACCTTGCACTTTGTGTAGTTTTGATAGCATTTCAAGAAACCTAAGTAAATAACTTTTTTTTTTTAATGCTGATAACTTAATCAAACTAGGGAGAATACATCACGTATTAAACAAGGAAATGATGGTTTGGTACATGCTTCTCGGGGTCAGCATAGCTACAGGTTCCCCAGGTGGGTGATAAGGAAAGTCCTGCCTTCATAATCCTATCATTAGGCTCTTGAGAAATATCTGAGGATGATATGAACTAGCATTTAAGCCTGTCACCAATTTAAAAAAAACAAACACACCCCCCCCCAGCCCCCCCCAAAAAAACCGACCCAAACACCTTTGTTCTGATTTCTTTTGTTTTCCTTAATTCTGTCTTATGGGCAGTGTTCACTTCTGGATTTACCTGACTTTGATAGGATCTGAGGGCTTTCAACAGTCTGTTGAGTAACATGTTTTTTTCTTAGTTCACCTGAAATGGTGGCAGCACTTGGCCCATGGCTTCTGCATGCTCTCTACAGTTACCACACATGCCACCTTTTAAAACCAAAGGAGGACTGGAGTGTTGTTTGCTGCAGTTTGGGATTTTTTTTTTTAAACTCTCATGGAGAAATGTAGGAGAAATGGAGGGGGAAAATCTCCAATTGTAATCTCTGAAATCCCCCTCCCATAATGTCTTATTAGTAATTGCAGAAATAAATGCTGTTTACATCAGTCTGGAGACTTGATCCCCTCTGTTTCTTTGTGGAGTTGACTTTCCCTGGGCTTTGCTCAGAACAGGAACAGGAAATAAAATGGAATGACATTGAGCACTTACAGTATTATTCTAACCCTCCTCAAGATTCTTGCCTGGAAGTTTTCACCTGTCAGAAGACTGCTGTCTCAGGCTCACATGCACAGTTAGGCAGGTGTTATTTCATGACTTTATTTGAGATTTAGAATTTGAAGATTTTTTTTCTTTGCAGACATAAGTGTTTGAACATTTTAATATACTTCTCCATGAAGGTCAGATTTTCTGATGATTGACACAGTAAACGGTTTTCTGCCCCAGTGGAAATAGCATCTGGGGCTTTTTTCAGAAGTAGAAACTCAGTTTTGAAAAGCAACTCTCCCCTAGACTCCCAGTGTAGTCAGTACAGAGAGAGGAAGGCTCTTCCAGAAGTATGCTCAGATTGCTTAAACCAAAGTTTCTGCTCAAAATAGTTTTTTTAATGAGTCTCTCTGTCATTTTCTCTATACTGGTCATGGATTGACCTAAGGAGGTTAACCTCCTTTGGCTAAATTTAGTCTGTGAATAACCCTGCCACCTCCAAAACTCAACTACTTTCATCTGGTAATGTGTCACAGCCTTTCTGCATTCATTTTGCTTGGAAATACTGATGCTGACAGAGAAGGAGGGGTTATAAGTGTTTTACTCTATGGCTGTTTGCTCACATCTTTCATTTTTTCTTTATTACATGTAACACTGCTATTCTGTGTAAACTCCATTCTTCATCATATATAGGTTACTGACCTGAAAGTTATACTCAGAACATATAAGTGATTTCACTTAATTCTTCAAGTAAATATTAAGGCTACTGTAAAACTGAGGAAAAGATTTAATTGCAGACTAGGCAGACAGAGGAACAGGTATTGAAAGCTGAAATCGTGATTCACAAGCCTAAAAAAAAGGAAAAAATAAACCAAAGAGAAACCTTTCATCACCAACCTCCAGTTCTTCTTGCTCTCCCACCCAAATTAATTCAGTGACGGTTTTTAAGCCTTTTTAATTGAAATAATTTTTTTTAACTCAAGCACAGGTTATCATAAATCGGCAAATAAATAGTTATTTTAACATTCTTTTAATAAAGCAAGAGGGCAAAATTAACTATTAAGTACATACTTCTGTAACATTGAGTTATTGCCCTAATTGTGAAGGTACCAAATTTACTAAAATCGGGGGGAAAAAAACCCCAAAAACCCTGTACCAGTTCTGCTTTTCTGTGCACTGATGCAAATGTGCATCTTGGTGAGATTCACCAGAGAATTTCATGGAGAGACTGGAAAAGTCCATTCTGGTCTGGAATCACAGCCATTGTATGCACTGATCCTCACAAAAGAGGGTGGGTTTTAAAGCAGCAATTACATTCATGCAAGCCTTTAAAGAATATATCTGATTTGCAGTATTCATCGTGTGACATTGTTTGATGTCTATGTGGGCAACAAATTTGTCACTTTCTGCTAGACTGGGAATGAAACAGGCAATACAGTCATGCCAATCACAGCCCAGACCTGGTGATTTTCACTTCCTGAAGCACTGAATTGCGTTGCCAAATGACAAGGCAGTTCTTTGCAGATTTTGCTTGTACCTGATGAGGAGGTGTGAAAATTCCTGACTACGTCTGAAGTTGACCAGGTGCAGGGCATAAGGAAAAGCTACTTCTCAGTGCACAGAAGATGGCATGCTGTGCTCTCTAGAAATGGCTCCCATGCTGATCAATACAAAAGAATTTTGCAGGTGATATTCTGCTATAGATGAGGGCCTCGAGCAGGAAAGCCAGATTTTCTTGATATTTCAAAAAACAATAATTCTTTTTAATCTCTTCAAAAACCTTAAGGACATCTGCTTGTAACATAACGAGTGATTAATTAAGTCAATACTTTTTAGAAGTGAATTGCAGATGATTAAAAACCAAAACCACTCATCTGCTGTTCAAAGGTCCATCCTGCAAGAATTTATCTTAATGTCAAGGTCATCACTGGCTTTTATAGCACGAGGTTATTATCTAATCATTGCTTATTACCTGCTGAGATCTAGGTCCCGATGCTAAGAGGTAGGAGCAGCTACCTCTTAACAACAGGGCACTTGAGGAATAAGGTGTTTCTTTAGTTGAACAGGTATTTTTTAATCTAGCTTGTAAATTCAGGATAATGCTGTCATTGTAGAAGACACAGACACTTTTGCGAGACTCCAAGGGGGCATCAGAAGCTCTGTTTAGTGGTTTGAAACACAAGAACGAATCCCAGGGTGTAGATTCTTTCTCCATCCTGTATATTCTGTTTCCAGCACCCTAAACTGAGTAAAAATTAGCAGGATGCATGAGTGCTCAGTGTAAGAGAAGTGCAATCTGACCCATGTTGTCATGACCCATGTAGTGCACACCAGAGTCTGACTCCATATGTATCCAGGAGGGGATGAGCACATTTTCACTGCTTCAGGAGAAGATAAAATGAAAATTTCTGAGGAGTCTTTCTGCAAGGGATGTCCCACAAACATGCTTAATAGAGCAGATGCCTCACAAGTCTATTTCAACTTGCTTAAAAATGAACTGCAAGTAGCGTCTAGCAGTCTCCTGTCATAAAGGTGTAGCATGTAACTGCCCTGTCCTAGCATCAGAGCCCTGGCTGCAATGACTTTGTCTTACCTTTTTACCTCAGAGGAGATAATCTGCATTGCCTCCAATTTTGTTGCACTAGCTGAGACCTCGAGCTCATGTGTACAATCCTACCAGAGTTGCTTTCTAACCTACCCAGTAAAAACTTAGGGGCATTTTATTTGGTGCTCCTTTTTCTGTGTAGGTACTTGGATAGCTCACATCTGAGCACAGAACATTTTAAGCTCTGCGAGTAAGTTCACAAGTTGTTAACCTTACGTCTATTAGCATCAAAAGGAAGAATCTCTTGCCCAAACACACCCCCATGAACAGCAAATACTCCCATCTGGTGCAATTTAAATATTTCAAATTCCTGTTGCCCATCCTGGGAGCCTGGACCCAACAGTCACACATTCATGTCACAGAAAGAAAAGGGAGGACCTTACCCACAGAGTAGGAAAACCTCAACACTGGGAGGACCTTAGCCAGAGAGTGTGAAAACCTCAACATCGCACATACACTGAGAAATAGAAGAGACTCAGGGTAGACAGTTTCTCCAACCAAAATACCACTGCCGCCAAACCCACCTCTTTGGGTAGATAGTGTTTGCATAAATTGCTCACTACTTACCTAAACAAAATCAAAGGATATTCAGGGTGCCTGCAATATGTATCATTGCATCGGTTATAAATATCCTGACATCTTGATCGGTTTCTTACAGTCAGGACCTTTAATTGCAGCTAATAATCAGTATTTCCTGAGCCTAGTGAATGGGATGAGGTAATTGTGCAGGAAGCCTGTGTTACTGCTTTAAAAAAGCTCTACTGCTAAGCGTGTATTCCAAGGTCTGCCACTGACCTTGGGCATCACACCTGAGCCACAGTTTTCAAATCTGTATGTCTGAAAAGAAGCAGATTGTTGTATTTGGTCATGTAAATAACAGGGCAGTTTCCTAAAAAACCCTTTAAAGTATGTCAAGCTGAGACCTGAACAGTGACGTCTCTTAATCATGTTGGAAGCTTTAAAGAAAGAAACTGCTGCAATGCTGGCTGTAATCAGAATTGGTGCAAAACAGTAAAGGTTTGTTCATAGCTCCTTCTTTGAAAGAGAACCATTCAGCTTGTACTTTTCAGCATGACAGCCTGAGGTCTGGCCTGCTGATGAGAGACCATCTCTAAAACCGTGTAGTGTTTTATAAATGCTTGGCATTAGGATGCTGAGCAGCTGCTTTAATTATGAGGGCACTGGTAAGTGAAGTTCCTACTGCCTTTCTGACTGAATGCAGACATTTCTCATTAAAGACTCAAATCCACAAGGTACTGGTCACTCTTAGCCTTCATGGCAGTTTCTTCTGAGAAGACTGTCTGTCTGGTTGGGAGCTCTGGACTCTCAGTGGGAATTTAACAAGCTATTTCCATCTGTTGCTGCAGGCTGTGTTTCAGAGTATGAGTTCATTTGTGACTCATGTTTCTTTTCTCTCCTCTCCTTCTTTCCCTGCCCCCTTTCTCTCTCTCATCTTTTTTCCTCTGCAGAGGGGGTAAGAATGAGCCAGAACCAGAGCAACCAATCCCTCGAAAGGTGCAGATTCGTTCTCTCCCTTCCTTGGAGGATATTGATCCAGACGTGTTAGATAGCATGCACTCGTTAGGCTGCTTCCGTGACCGAAATAAACTCTTACAGGACTTGTTGTCAGAAGAGTAAGCACTTGCTCCGTCTTCCTACAGTTGGGTGTCCGTGGACTGGGATGCTTATAAACCTGGGGAGAGGCAGAGAGCACTTTAACTAATGTCTCTCACTGTGAGGGACCAGTAGCAACTTCTCGCTTTCTGGCTGCTCGTTTGCTAGTGAGGTGTTGGGAGCAAGCACTGAGCCTTTCTTGCACCACATGTCAGAAGCCTTGGAGGCATAGTGCTGTCGTTTCTCCTGCTGTCAGGCAAGGAAACTTCATGAAAAGATGGGCAGCCTGGATGAGGAGGTTTCATTGCTGTGGTTTGTGTTAGATATGCCATTGTTGGCAAATTTTTGTTTATTTCAAGCCTTGCCTGAGAGCTGGTTATTTCCTGTGAGGTGTTAAGAGAGACACATAGTGGAAAGAGCGCTTAGAGGCTCTGGAGACCTGTGTTGCTGCCACTCTTGGTTTGGACTTCCTGTGGACATGTTACCTTGTCTGTCTTGTGCCTCTGTTCTTTGTGTGTAACATGGGAATCATTTTTTCTTTCTCACTATCTGCTTGTTGGAGACATCAAGGTTTTCAAAAGCTTTGTGGGTGCTCTATCTAGCTGCCAGGCTCATGACCATTTCCAGGTTTTTCACAATAACTGTAACTGATGAGAAGAGTTCATCTGCATGTTGATGTTTTGGTGTGGGTTTGGGTTTTTTTTTCCCTCTTCAAATTTAAAGATTTATTTTTTTTTCCAGAGAAAACCAAGAAAAAATGATTTATTTTCTTCTGCTTGACCGGAAGGAGAGGTATCCTAGTCATGAAGATGAGGATCTTCCCCCTAGAAATGAAATAGGTACTCCAGATATGATCTCTCTCACTATGAACCCATCTCAACTAATTCCTCTTCACCTTTTTGTTTTTCTAAATACATACCCAAAACCTAGCACCACTGTTACCTTCTCATTGAAACGGGCTACAGTATTGGTGAGCATCTTCAGCCTGAGGCAGGCAGGTCTGTTCTGTGGTTAAACTCAAAAGCTAAATTTTTCAGGACTTGTCTGTCTCACAGTGCAGAAACGTCCAAGTTGGTCTTGGTTTCAAGTATATCACATGGACTCGCAAGCTGGTTCTCTGGAAGCAGATGAGGTTTAGAAGCAGTATAATCTAGTGGCAGGATTTTCTAATTACTAATCTACATTCAGTATTGCAGAAATGCTGCTTCTGGATTTCAGTTAGTAAGACTGTGTATTATTGTATCCCTGTGAAGTTATATAGGCACACTTTCTCTTTTCTGTAGGTATACACTGTTGAAAGTATAAATAACATCTCCTGTTTATAGTACATACATCAAACTCATGTTTAGTCTGTCTTAGAAAGATTTTAAAAGCTTAATATGCACTAAGATTATATAGCTTAAAAAGCTTTTGTGATACCACTTTATTCCTGAAGTATTTTAGGGTACTGCTGATGACTGGGGACTTCACTAATCTAGACAACATGTAAGATCCTTCCCTAACGAGCTAACTATATAAGTGACTCTTGCTCTGCAGAGTGTCAAAAGTGTAACTAATAAAGGATTAATCACTTCTACCATTGACCTGCAACAGCATTTTTACACAGTAGTGTTGTGATTTTCAGGTATTGTATTTAAGCGCTTTAAAGGCTAGAAGCAAAGTGCTCTTTATTTTCACTGGAAAGCCTGGAATCTCCCAAGTCTACAGGGCAGTAGCATATTGAACTGTAAGTTTATTAATACTCTGTTGAATTACTACCTTATCCAAATTCCAGGCTCCAGGCCCTATAATTTTGCAGGGAAAACTTTTCTGTGGGAGAAGAGATGGAAATTCTTCATTAACACAGTAATTTTTAAACTCTTACCTGGTTGGAGCTACGGAGAGCATGTTAGCAAGGACCCTGATGAAGATGGGTAGATGTGCCAGCTGCAGGTCCTGTGGTTAAAAGCCCCTTACACAGTGCAGTTTGTCATCTAGCACTTTACTGATCAGCTTTTAACTCAAACAGATTAGCCTGCCATGTAAAGACACCATCATCTTGGTTTAGAAATGCTTTTTTTCATAAGAAAAGCAGCAAGGTGACTCTAGAATCTTCATATCCAGCATGTGAGTATATAGCGATATCCTAAACATATCATATATCTCTTTTCCACATGCCAAAGTATTTCCATAGTTTGAACTGAAATATTATGCTCCACTCTTGTATTTCTTTGTGCAAGGAGAAAAATGTACCCAACAGGGAAACACCACTCCGAATGCATCATCGGCACATTTTAGATTATTTGAGCAATATTCTTTATGTGTTTGTAGGTTGTATTTTCTCTTCCACAGGGGGTTTCCACCTCCTCTGTTCCCAGCAGTATCTCTGAGAACATGGGGCAAGTTTAATTAAGAGCACTCATGCTTCTGATGAATTATCATTACCCATTAGCAATGGCCTTGCACAAACAAAGAATAGCATAGAAAAAGAAACAGATTTAGTAACAGCAGCCTGAAGAAACCACTTCCATGAGAGTTGTGCACTACTGCAAAAAAAAAAAAAAAATGTGTATCTCAGAGTTTTTTTTTCTTTTTAGTCTTTCTTTGCATATTAGGTCTCAGAAAGGATGGATGCAGGTAAAAATATGGCCAGCTCAGACTAGTACTCTCTACTGGTGTCCCTTTTGTCTGTTTTCAGCTATGTGAAGTATTCTTAAAAAGCCAGGGAAGGACCACCTTCAACATATTGAAGTCCAGCTCATTTTTTTTACCTGAAAACATAGAAATGAGAAACTTCTCATTAAAGTGAATGAATGTCATCTAATGTCTCCTTGAGGAAAAGGCTTTTGTGGGGTGCAGCTTCTTAATAAACTGGAGAACAAAAGACTGAGACAGAACAGCCATAGAGGATATAGGTGCCTCATTCAAACTCAGAATTTGAACATTTATTTTCCCATCTTCCAGTTGAATGCCTTTATAATTGGATCATTACCTATACAATTCTCTTTTCCTCTGTAAAAATCCTTAGGAATTACTTCACTTTTCTGATGTGAAATAAAAGGAAAATGCATCCTCACAACTATCACAGATCTGGACTAGGACTTGATTTTTTTCCCTCATCTGAAATATTTCCAGTGAGTCAAGAAGAGAAGAGCAAACACTGGAGGTTTTCCTATTTTTAATTCTTGTGCTACCACAAAATATTCCACTGTTTTTATATGACTCCACTTTAGTCTTTACGGCAGAATGGCTGTGTATTTAACTATTTCTTTAGTGTCTTTAGACTTGATAGGATGACAGACTCGGTGCCCTGTTGTTTCTTATACAGGCCCTTCTGAACAATAGGTACAATACTTGCTACCCTCAGCTATGCGTAGAGTAGGAGTGTAGCCAGTTTTAAAGAAGAATCAAATATCTTTATTAGAAGCTCAGCCACACTCATGCAAGCTTCTGGATGATTTTCCATCAAACTTTTCTGAATTGCTGTTGTTGAATTTATAGGTGTTTTTTGGTCTTTTTTCTTAGTCTCTCTCTTTGATAGTTTAAAATATAGATTGGAAATCAGTATCTTCCAGCATATTTAGCAGCAAGGACTAATATTAAAGAACCATTTAGCTTGTTAGTGCTATCCTTCTCCTTAATTGTTTTGTTGATTCCCTCATGATTCTTCTGGCTGTTGTCCTCTCAAGCTTTCTCTTTCTGATGGCTATACATAACACCGTTATTCAAGTCTTCAGCTAATTCCTCTTCAAATTTCTTCTTCACTGTCTTTTAATGTGCACCTTATATTTGGCCTGTCACTTTTGTAAGTGTCATTCAGCTGAATTTCCATTTACTAAAGTCTTCTGGTTTGAACATGCTTGGATCAAATTGCCTTTTGAAATATCTATTCATAAGCTAATTTTCTTGCCTCTATCCAGCTTTCTTGTTTATACTCTATTATTAGCTAGCATCAATACAGTCTGAGTTTACTTATCTTCATTCTTTTGACATTAGCTGCTTTCTTAATCTTCCTTCTTCTTTCTTCTTTTTCATTTCTTTTAAACGGCACTCTTCCACCTTCCTTTCTAATGCTGATATTCGTCTGCAAAACTCTGTCACTGGTACTAAACATACTTACTTTGTCATTACGTGTGTTACTTGGCTCTAGTCGCACTTCTGATACCACCAGTTGTCCTGTGGTGTGAATCCTTTCTCAAGCTTTGGACTTCTTTGAAGAAGCAAGAGTTTAAAATGTCTAAACCTTGTCCCAACTTACTTCTGACCACTTGCATGTGGTTTATTAGGTTTATCTCCCTTTTTTTTTCCCTTAACTTTACAAAATACATATTTTTCCTAGTCTGGAAGTCATTGCATCTACTAATATTTTCTACTAATTTTTACTACTGAACATAGTTTGAAATGGAATGAGATGCAACTGCTTTTTTTTTTCTAATTATTTTTTAACAGGAACATTATTACTGTTAATACAAACAGCATAAGTTATACAGTAATAGGTTCTGTTGTTGTCACTAGCCATTTGCATTTGAGCTGTCTTTGCTCATGCACATTGTTTCAAGAATAAGCACTGCTTTAAAGAGATCTTGTTCTAAAAAGCATGATGTGAGAGAGAGAAGAAACAAACAAGCAGATGAGGGGAGGAGGAGGGCAGGATAATAAAAATAATACCATCAGACTATTTCTGTGGTATTTCTGTTTTTACAAAGGAATCCTGGCAGAGGAAGAAGCCTTAGGGGCTGGGCACTGTGAGCTTCTTTCTAACTGTAGGGGTGAAGGATGCGTTTTTTTACAAGTGGTGACTCTTCACTAAAATTAAAAACATGTCTTTAAGTAGAGGCAGGGAAGGGGAATAGCCCAACCAAATAAAAGAAGATCCTTCTATATTTTTTTTCTGTCTTCCTCCTCTTTACTGTTTTGATGCCGTGAGAGATGTTAGTAATAAAATAATCTTAGCAGGTCTGCATTTGGTTTCCTCCTTCACCATGGAGGTTTGTATGGTTTGGCAAGTCACCTTCTGCAGTGCAGTTTGGTGTCTAAGGACTCTTTTCAGAGCAATTTAGATGCTCCTCAGAACCTCAGTAAATGGCCAGCAGCTTTAAGAATGAATTGCCTTAAAATATCTCATACCTCAGTTTTCACTGTGCAAAGTGAAAATAGCATTTCAATACCTCATAGAAATGTTACACAATAAAAAGTGTAAAGAATTTCATTCACTATAGCAGTAAAAGCTGTACAATGACCTCCGAGATCAATTTTAGTAGCTCTTATTGGAGATTCATCCCAGGTAGACTAGTATGTTTAATTTGTAGTGTTGAAGAAGGAGAAATATAAAGCAGCAGGCAAAACATGAAATCTAACCTAAAGATGCAAAAAAGGGTCTATTTTCAGAGGAGAATGCAGTTTTGAGTTCAAAGTGTGCTCACGTCCCTGTGTCACATTTAAACTTGCTATCAAGGACATCAAAGGCAAGCTCTAGCAACCTGAGTACATATACAGGATCCCTAGATGGCTTATACTCTGGCTAACAGCTTGTGCTATGGCCTATGGTATCATCTTGTTATTACTGTTATCATCTTTGCAATGTAATTTCTGCACGCTATGCTATAGTTGTACCTTTATTTTACAGTGCTTGTACATTCAGGGCAGTAGCAGTGCTCCTTCTCTCTGTAGATGGATTGCAACTTATGTCTTAATGTTTGCAAATTTGGAAGAAGGGGGAGGCTGCAAATGTTCAGCTTCATCTCTATGATACCTGTCTCTATAAGGGGAGGAGTGAGAATGAGATTGTTGAGAGGATTTAACCAACCTGTGTGAGTCGAATACAGCCGAATTCAGCTGACTGTGTTTTCTTTTCATAAAGATCCCCCCAGGAAGCGTGTGGACTCCCCAATGCTGAACAGGCATGGGAAGCGGCGGCCAGAAAGGAAGTCGATGGAGGTTCTCAGTGTGACGGATGGCGGCTCCCCAGTCCCTGCTCGCAGAGCTATTGAAATGGCACAACATGGACAGAGGTGGGTCTCTCCTTTTCCCAGGAGTCCTGCCTGTCTGGGTTTGCTACCCCCTTTTATGTTATACATACCAAAGAGCTGTGGAGCTTTTCTGTTTGCACCGGCACTCATTACAACTTCCAAACACATTCGCAACATGATGTGGCAGCCAGCAGCGCTTATGCACACAGGACCAGCAGTCCTGACAGGGGCTTAAGGGTTCTGTTCGCTTGCAGCTATTGCTCAGGAAACCTCTACGTCCTCTGGGCAAGATTTATCTCACCTCTTTTTAATTGTCAAGAACATAGGCATTCAGTCTAAGCTTGTGATACAGGCTGTCACTCTAGGCAGTGGGGACAGATGAGGGCTTTGGAAGGTCTCAGATACATATGTCTTCTGTTCTAACAGTCTTAGGATAAATTACCCTCTGGTTGTTCCTCTCTGTCTCCACAGCCTACAACAGGAATCTAGATGACTGTCTTGGACTAGGTGCCTAGCTTTTGGGCACCCAAAGTTAAATGAGATGAACCCCACCCTCTGTGTCATCAGAACAGCTTGAATCTGGAAAGCCCTGTCCAGGCATCTGTAGATGCCTCTAAAATATGCTGCCAGAGCCAGCATGCATCTGACCCACATAAATTACCACATGCCTGTAAAGTGATGGAATATGTATAATTTTGGCTCTTTCCTATCAAAGAAAATGTCAGTTTTGTGAAGAAACAGCAGAGGAAAATGTGTCTTCTCAAGTAGGGAGAGTAAGTGAACTGTGGAAGTCCACTTATGTGAACCATGGAAGTTGCTTCTTCAGTCCCTATGACTAGCCTAAGGGAAGCACGTGCATTTGGATTCACACTTGCATAAATCGATAAGTATAAAAGAACACTTCACATAAATGTATGATGATGATGCTGTAACTTCTCTTTCATCTTTACGACATGATTTTTTTGTTCAGCTGTTCAGATCTGCTCAAAAAGAGCCTTCTGTGCCCAGAAACTCCCTTTGCTGACTGAGAACTGGGTGAAGAACAGGAATAATTTTATGTCCAGAGGCCCCTAGAATTGCTGGAAAGTTTTGCCGGCAACTGTTACAGTTCTATCTACAGCGAGGAAAAAATGGTGATTTACAGAATCTGCTAGGATTTAATTCAGACTGGATATGCGGCCTTGAGATACACTGCCATAAAGATTTTTCACTGTAGCGTAGGTTGGAAACCTGTCTTGAATATATAGTTTGCTTTGATGTGAAGTCTGGGTAAAGGAAGTGTTCAGGACAAGGCGTGCTCAGTGTTATTCATAGGCCTCAATGTGATGAGGATGACCACAACACAGGCAAACAGTTGCTCACTTGTTATTCAGCCTGTAGTATTTAATCTTTTGCCTGGTAGATGCATGGGCCATGAAGCTCCCAGGGCCAGACAGCGCTCCAAACAGGAGGTGTTAGATTGATCCTAAAGTTTTCCAAGACCTGAAACCTTTTCTTCCAGCTCTCAGCTTTGACTTTGGATTCAAACATCCAAAGAAGCAAAGCTGTGTCTTGCTATCCAAAGTATTTTTTTTGGTTTTAAATGTCTCACTTAATTCTGCACATGAGGATACAATTGAAGTCAAAAGGTCTGAGATGAGTTCAGAGCAGAGACAGACCCAGGCTACATATCAATAAAGAAGGACTTTGGCTTAAGGATGAAGCAAAACCTGCCAGGCACAAAAGAGATACAGGGCAATGCATACCACAACTCAGAGCTGGACATAAAGGTGTGATAAAGGGTGGAGAAAGGGATGTAATAGCACCATGACTGATGATGGTGGGCTTGATAGTGCTTGTTTTGGAAGGGGTTAAAGGAAAGATGTTATTTTACTCCATGTGTGAGCTTCCATAATTCATACCATCCACATCCACAGATGACAACAGCACATTTTGTGTTGCTGGCAGCAGAGTCATTTATAGTGTGAACTGGCTTCATTAACGAACACCACTGCATGGGGGTTGTCTGGGGACGATGCATTGCTGATGGGGCACCATCTGTCAGAACAGTCAGTAACAAAATGACAAGTGCCTTCCACCAAGAGTGGGAATTTTTAATGGCTAGTTGCATACTCTATTCCATAAAATAACCCACTGACAGTGGATTTTACAGCAGTAGGGCTTAGATCCCAGAGGTGGATGCTTTTCTTAAGAATGACAATTTTGGTCTCAACTGGTGACTATTCAGTGCTTTTATCCTACAATACTAGGAAACAGGGAGGTGGACCATGGAAACAGGTCTTCTGTTTAGACACAGATGACTTGTGTAAACATCCAAAGACACAGAGCCATTACTTCTTTCTTGAGCTGACAGACATACACTTCTAACCAGTGGGCAAAACATGCCCATGTGTCTTGTGATTTAGCCCTGTTGTCCTCTTTCCCAGTAAGCAGATGTTTGCTTGCATAACAGGGATTTATGTTATAACCTCTGGTTTATGTGTCTGTGTGATGAACTGTGCTTTTGGTAAGCATGTAGGGACAAGTGTCCGGTGTTGGCTTGTTTAAGGGCATATCTTTCCACTGAGATTTGAAACTTGACAGTCTTCAGCCCTACAGGCTGAGAAAGTATTAGTGAAAAACACAGACCTTCAGTGGCTTAGTGTTGGATAATGCAGATGCAGAACTCAGCACAAAGGCTACTTGTTGAGCTTACAGACTCCTTGAAATGTTTGTGCTGACCTCTCCATTGGGTCTTTGTATATGGCAAAGTTAGTATGCACAAACATCAGCCACCCTAAAAATGGTGACTAAGTTTTGTTGTTAGTTTCTGGGTTTCCCTGTTGTCAACTATATGAGTTCAGAATTACATCTTAATTGCTTCTGCTTTTGTAGTATCCTCACCTCTCAAACTATCTGGTATTTCATTGAAATGTCAAAAGAAAAGAGGTAGCTTCTGAGCTTAGTTTTAACACCAGCTAATTTGTCCCTTGTGCCAAAATCACACAGACTAGAAAGAATTCCATGGGAGCTAGAATCTGTCAGAGATATGCCAGAAGTTTTCAGCAGCTCTGCTGTGAGAATCCAAAAACTGTTCTAAACTAGGCTTCATTAACTATTCATTTTCTTCTGGTTATTGAAGTGGATAGCTTGCACGAAAGATCAGCTAACATTAGGAAGCAGTGTTCTGTGAAACAGTGAAGCATATTACCAGTGAAATATATTACAGAGAGCTGCCCTTCAGCAAAGTGTAGGGA
>NW_009918814.1:35100-49846 GCF_000696875.1 Nestor notabilis
AAGAGAGCTGGGAGTAAGTGGTAATGGACCCTACAAATTAGAATACAGAATGGGTTACTATTCCTCTAAGAGGCTCTATGGTCTGATTTTAACCTTTTCCCAGATTGTGCTTAGTGTTGAGGTCTTCTAGAAAAGTCTGAGTAATGAGTGCTTTGCAATTTGGGCCTTCAGGCATGTTCTATTTTCCCTAGACAATGTAACAAAGTAGATGATACTTGGGTTTTCAATTGGGTAAAGGAGAGCAGGGATTACAAGTATGTATGGGGGAAGTAATCTTAGACCTCATAAGTCAGGGGGAGATGATGAACTTCAGCACTGTATAGGCTTGAGACATAGTTGGAAAGTAAAAGAAAGGTTTTTTAGAGCATTGCTTAAAAAGGGGAGGATGGGTTGGGGGGCTGGGTGTCCAGCATTGCTTCAGGTGACTCTCTTTTATAAATGTCCACACTAGTAACTCTGTTTTCTCGCTTTGTTCCTGCCATAGTAAAACAATGTTCAGTAAAAGCCTGGATATCTCTGAAGCCAATCCCAAATTCAACAAAGAAGAAAGGTATAAACACTGACAATATGTTCCTCTCCTCTACCTCACTGCTGAGACCTTAAAGATGCAGTACTTACCTTCTCTGTGTGGGGGCATAGCTGTTGTCTCTTTAGACAGAAAGAAAGAAGGTGGGATATTTACAGCCCCACACTATACATATTTTTGTACAGTAACATTCATTTGAGGCTATCCCCAATGCAGCCTGTGACTGTACCAGTGTTTTCTCCTCTAAAATTTCACCCTACTGCTAGTTCTGGTTCAGTTCTGCCATGAGTGAGCATGCCCAGGGTAGAAGACATACTTGCTAAGACTGCTTTGGGAAGGATTGGAATGCAAAATGCTAGGAAAGCCCACAGTGCTCCACCCCCAGCACTAGAAACAGCAGCACAACTGAAATAGAGCCAACAGTGGTAGGAAACTTTGGAAATCGTGTCTGACAGAGCAAAATAATAAGTGCCTGCAGGTAAGAGACAAATTCCTTAAGACTGCCTTGGCTGCACCAGAGAACACAAGAGGAAAAGATGGTCAAAGATAGTTTTTGGAGGATGATTCCGATCTAGCAGTTCAAGTGGCAGATGGTGAAGAATGACAAAAAGGATAACTCCCAACTGTGAATAGAGGCACAATGGAGGACATGCAGGTCACTAGATTTAGTGAGTTTAAGTGGACTCATATGGATCCATGAACAAAAAAAAAAAAAAACAGTTTAGACTTTTGGGAAGGCTTTTAGTGGACGTCTGGTTCCTAAAATTTTGGTCTTAGGAGAAGAGAATTTTTCTCTAATGTTAAAAACTGGCATCTCAATTGGATAATTCTTCATCAAAATGTAATCCTTATACTTTTTGGACAAACATTTACCTTACCCAAAGGTTAGGAGTGTTCTATATGATCCAAAAAGGGGGAAGCAGTGGGTTCCTTAAAGGAACCTGTGGACTTGGCAAACCATTATTCTTTCTGTTTTCCCTTTTAATAGAAATCTTTATATTTAGAGATAAATCTGAATTTAAGCCTCAGGAGACTTTTAATAGGCATGAGGGACAGCTCCTGTTACGGCCTTTTGCAGGTTGAGGCAGTCCTGTGTGGGCAGTGTTTCAACTCTCAAACCTGCCACAATGAAGAACATCATGCATCTGCAGGAGAGGTTGTGCCTTGTGGTGTGTAAAGCACCCAAGATAGGAACAAATATTGGACCTGAACTATTAGAAACTTCTAAGTTTTGCAGCCATGAAGAAGTGGTGGTTATACAGTCTTTAGTGGCTGGGCTTTCCTCAACTGTTACTATAGGCAGAGAAATTCCTGTTCCTTGCTCTGCTTCACCTTAGAAGTTCTGTTCTTGAACATGCACTTCTTACATTAAAAGTCAGTCTGAAGCTACTCTGAAGATGGGCTTTTCCACAGTAGTTAAAAGTCAGGTCCAGTAAGAGAAGTGCAGAAATTTTATCTGTGACAAGAGAAGGGTCTTTCAGCAGATGTTCCCAGCACCATTCATTGTCCCTCTTTCTCTAGTAACTGCTACAGCTGTGTTAGGAGCAGAAGAAATGACCTTCCAGTAACCACCGAAACACATGGGTGTTTTGTGTTCGCTCTCAAAGGTGATATTTTTCAGAGTACAGCAGGGGGAGGTTAGAGCACCGAACGAGGCTTACCCAGGGTCCTTCTCATTGAAGGACCAAGCTCATTTTTGGAGGATCACATTTACTGTGGTCTTACCTCCCTCCCACTTTTAAGAGTTAGATGAAGGACCTCAGTGGTGGGAAAGTGAGAGGACCTGGATTCTGGATCTGCGCACAGACACATAAAAGGAATCGATAGGCAGCAAAGAGAACCCCAGCAAAATGGGGTCAGATAATCATGGTGGCCATTAAATTTTTGGCCAGTATTTAATTATCCAACTTTATGATGTCTTTTTTAAAGGAATACTGCATCTTTAAGGGTCCCTTCCCTCTAGATGCACATGGTTGTCTTAGTAGCTGAGGCCACTGTCCCTTTCTTTTTCTTTCTTTCTGACTTTCTCTTTCACCCCCTCTTTCAGTGCTTCTCTTCTTCTGTATCTGGGTTGCTGCAGCTCCGTAGTTCACTTGCTTCAGTATTGTAGGGAATGCACATGTCTGCGCTTCTGGGTCTATTGTGTCCTGGGATTGTTCATTTTTTTTAAACCTCATTCCCTTTTCCTTTACCCGACTGTCAATTTGCTTTTCATTCTCTTTGTTAACCTCTTCAGTGCCTTCCCTGTTGGGAAAATGACTTGAAAGAAAAATTAAACAACCTTCTTGCACCCATTCTATTTACATTTTAATATTCTGCATGTGTGAATATGGGTGTATTTTCTGTATAAATATACACACATGTTCCAATATGCAATGGGTGTCAATTTGCTCTTCTCAGTTACATCACTGTAGATAGATTTGTACAGGCACAATTGAGGACAGCGTTTGTCCCTAAATATATACATATACATGTATTTGTGTATATATGAATTAGATCTTTCCCAAATTTGCACTCCAGGCTGAAATACAAATGGAGTGTCACTCAAACACATTGAAAAGAACTTGCTGTAATGCTTCTTTCCACTTCTCTACCAATGTGTAGCACAACAGCTTTTTCTTTCTATTCTAACTATGTTTTAATTTTAACTTTTCTCAAAACTGCCTTGCGTCGCTCAGCCCAGTATTTGCAATGTTGATGTGACCAGAAGCATGGCTAGTTGCACTGAGCAGTAAACTGTGAAATCTACTGGGCATATATTAAATTTGGTATTTCTGTTGGTGACTGTCTTGTGGAGAATGGATTTTCCTCACCCAGCCAGGGGTAGCTTTGGCAGCTTGGGAGCCTGTTATTGAAAATGGAGAGAATGAGAGAGAGAAAGAGATGGAGAGGAAAAAAAGTGTTGCATCTGACTTGAAAACAATTTGGCTTAATAACACCAGATTATTTTGTTTGTTTCTAATCTAATCTTTGTTAATGTGAAAAGGTGGTGACACTTCCCTGAGTTTGTTTACCTGCACACCTGAAAACTTAATAACCTGACTATTCTTTTTGATCTTGAATGCTTTGGTTAGTAGTGAAAAATTAAGACTACTGAAGTTTTTGTCACTAGGCTTCAAAGTCAATATGCCAGAGATTCATTCTGCTTTTAGAGCTGCTGTTTCAGACTCTTTTCAGCACAGCATTGACTTATTCTCCATTCACATTTGAAAGATTTTCTTTGCAACCTTTAAGACCCAGAGACTGAATTTATTTTAAATGAAAAATGAGATCCTGGAGCATAAGATGGCATCCACAGAGATAAGTGCTGGGTTGCTGAGCTGGTATGTTCTAGCTGATCTGAATTCCTGACTATAAGGCCATCATGACTAATAAGCTAGTATCAAAGCAGATTCACAGCTTGAGCTACAATCCTGTACCCTGGGCTCCCAAGCTGGCTCAGAAATGCATGCTTTAATAACCAATATGTTTCACAGTTCATTCATGGCAAAAAAAAAAAAAGTACTTCTTACCAGGCCAGCTTGGGGGACAGAGGGACACTACACTGAGCAAACTGGGGACAAAAAGAACAATTTCCTTGATAACAGTCTGATATAACAGTGCCTTATCTAAGAGGCAGACAAGAAATGCAGCATGAAGTATGGACCCCATTGCTCTGCTGACTGCTTTAATTGGGATTTGGCTGGGATTTTCTTTTTTTGCAGCCTTAGTATGTCCCTCTCCATATTCCCCAGTGCCAAAGTTCAATGTGTCTGCAATATTCTAAGCAGGACAAAAGTTATTTTCTGGTAAATGAAACTGTCCCCCTAGTGTTCCTGGTCTCTGAAGACGTAGGCACCGGTGGCAATAATTATGACCGTTCAGTACTCCTAACAGTATTTCACTCTGCTTTTCCTACTCTTCTTTCCGCCTGCCTCCACATCCTTCTCTCTTTCTTTCTCTCTCTCCCTCTCTCTTCATTTTCCCTTTCCGAGGATGGCGAGTGCTGATCCATTGGGGTAAGCTCTAGTTTTGGATTTTTCCTGTTGTGGGACCTGTATATCTTGTAGAGAAACGTTTCATTTGCACTTTAGAAATACACTACAGGCTTATACACTTTAGTGATTGAGGCTTTACAGCAGGGAGAGAGAGAGAGAGAGAGAGATGTGGGAAGAAGCATTTTTGGTGCTTTTGTGTGTGTTTGTGTGCTTTATGTTGGAGTCACACTCCATATATTTACTTTTGGGTTCTTTTTAATTCTCTTGTTTGTCTCTACGTTTCAATGTCTGTGAGCACAGAGAGCTATCCTCAGGCTCTGTGCACATACCAGGACACCTTCTGAGAATGAAACCCCCTTCTCTGTTTAGCGCTTTCTGTATCTGTTTGGTACTCTTCAGTTAATTTTCATCCTAATTTATCCTTTTTTCTCCCTTTTTTTTTTTTAAGATGAAGCTGAATCCCATCCATGTTATTAAAAAAATGCTGGGTATTCCCTCTCTTTTTAGTATATGTTTTCTTAAGAGGTGAACAGATGGCCCTAGAGACAGATACGTCTTCAAAGCTCTTTATTTTCAATAGAGGATATAGATACAACTAGGAATGCAGTCATACTTCAAGTTAAAGTTCCATTTATAAATACGTAACAGAAGGAGAATATTTAATTAATAAATGATTTAATAAAGACACTGTAATAGATCACTACAGACTACAGCAAAAGCTTATTGAGAGGGTACATACTGAGAAAGCTAATTAGTGCCAGTAACATTTACTTCTCATGTTTGTAGTGTGCTTTACTATTTATTAATTCTTTCTAAACCATTTATAAATGGAACTTCAGTATAATTGGCCAATTAAGGAAGGTGGTGCTGTTCAACATCACCCTCTGCGTGTGCTGAAAGGAAGAAGAGGTGCGTTACCAACACCTGCGGTCCTTTCTCTGTACTCTTTGTCAGGTTTCATCTTATGAGCAGTTATTACCTTGAGTAGAACTCCTGACATAAGTATAAGGATTCCCAGAAAAAGCTGTTACAGTCAGTATTATTTGCAAGGTTGGGACTGTAAGACAGGAGCACCAAAGATGTTCTATTCATATTCCCTAGATCAAGGAGCAAGGAAGCACAGTTTGTATCTTTTAGACACCCAAGAGTAGTAGTATTGAAATTTTTTGACACAGAGTGCCTGACTGCTCACCTATTGCGTATTAATTCAGGTCATTTTCAGGGGTCTCATACCCTGAAATATACTTCAGAATTTTTTTGGTTTATTTGAGTAAGCAAGCAAAGAGGAGTATCAAATTCCACCCAGTTTATGCTTGAAGCAAGCAAGAGGTTGAGAATGACTTTCAAAACTACAAATGGAATCAAACCAATTCAAAATTTCTAAGGCATTTCACCCAGGGACACAAGTCTAATGCATTACTGCACGCTGCATGCATGCTGCAGGCTCTCCTTCTTGGAAGCATGGCTCCAGCTTGACCAGCTAAGAGGCTGTATTCAGCATCCTGGTAAAACTGTGCTATGAAAGCAAGTTCTGATGGGACTGCAACCAAACTCCCCTTTGATTATAAGAAAGATTTCTGTGAGATGGTTATTCAAAGCAGAAACAAATGCTGAATCTGAGCCAAATGTTTAATGTTGGCTGTGAAGTCTTTATACTCTACTGGTGTGTGCTAGCAGATGCATTGTTTAAAGCACTTGAAAATTAATCTGAGTGAAGAGCTATATAGAGGTGTTCTGTACATGTGCTATATGTGTGGTATGTTTACCAGGTCAGCTGCACTTTTCTTTCTTGTATTTCTCTGCCTACACCTCAGCAGTGTGAGGCTTCAGCACTTCACCTCTTCCAGCTCTCAAGAAATTCTGCAGGTCTCTAAAACCAGCTGTAAACTGGATTCTAGCTCTTCAATTTCACCAGTTAGAGACCACCAGTCTAACATGAATTGGGCTTCATGTGGCTTTCCCTCTGACAGCAGCTGGCTAAAATGAGTTAAAAAAATACTTTAAAACAAAGGACCTTTTAATTTGGATACATTGAAGTATCAAATAGATTGAATAAGGTACACAGTCATCATATCTACAAACTATAGCCCACACATGCACATTTCGTTTCAGTCCTTGGCCTCTCTCTTTCATAGCTCAGACGTCTCCAGATTATTGTCAATCTATGAGATGGGAGGAATAGCCTGCAATGGTCTCAGTGCCCACCTTACGTTTAAAGTGCCTTCTACATCTTCCTCCTCCTAAACATTAGGTCTAACTCACTTATGCTTTTGTTTGTGGGGTTTTTTTTAATTTATCCCTCCAGGTTTGGCAAAACAACTATGTCACTTTGGAAGGGACTAGAGTCTCTTCTTGGGTCTCTAAATCTGGCAGCTCTGTTTGAGGGAATGCTCTTTATCTGAGCAACTGCATTAACTTTTCTGCTTGTATTTTTAACAACTTTTTGATGGCTTGCATTGAGTTAGTGCCCAAGCATACAGCAATGCAAATCACAGAACAAAATGAGTCACACATTAAATTTGTAGTTTCTCAGATTGTTTTATTTATTGGAATATTTACAGATTTAATACTTCCAATGACATATAATGCCTGTAGAGACTTCTAGGAAGTTACTTGCTAATAGATATTTCCCACCAAATAAATGTAGTTCATAACCATAGAGATAAGATGATGTCACATTTTTTCTCCTCTTTCCACCCATAGATCATCCAGGGTCTGCCATACTAATGTCCTGCCTGTAGGGCCTCATACTTTCATTTTCTGGTGAGAGGGATAAAACTTTAAATTCTTTCTGTCCTTTCATTACAGCATTTCAGCATAATGCAGCATTTTCATTACTTTCTTTTGGCCCTGTCCCAGTTCTGTCCACTCTGAGATACAGGAGCAGTGCATGTGGTAGTTTTTTAAAAAACTGAATTCTAGCATTTCCCAGCTGAGATGATCTTGATGGGAGGGACAAATCTGTCATTTTTGCTTCTTAGCATTTTTGTACTGGAGTATAGAACCTGCCATTGTACTGAGTTTTTATATCCAGCTATGGAACTATGTCCCATATGTAAAGGTAAATTATGGGAGATTTATTCAATTGAAGAAGATACAAGGAAGATCTCCTCAGTCTGGCGTCATAACCCATACCAGCACTGCCTGGTAAAGGGGAAAAGCTTTGAAAATGTACATCCCTCTTTTCACCCCAGCACTTAAAATTGACCCAGTATTCTTTAAAATCTTTCCACTGCTCCTATATACAATTTCCAGTGTGGACAAACTAAAACTTGCTATAGGGCCTACCTTACTTCTTAAGTATTTTGCATGAAAATCAGCAGCAGAAATAAAGCTTGTTTAATAGCAATCATGTGGATACTGAATGCATTTCCAGGAGGATTTCATACTAACTCTCTCTTCTGTCCCCCACCTCAGGCTCCTAGGCTGGATGAAAACACAGTACACAACAACTTTTTTTCAAATATTGCTTCCAATAAGGAACTGGGAGTTGGGAGGTGGGGCCTGCCATGTTTTGCCCTCCATATGCGTGATTGTTTTTGTAAAAAAATAGGAGGCAAAGGGGTTGGGAGGGGAGAATTCAGGACTATTGGAAACACCTGATTGCAAAAAGGAAATAGCAGATTGGAGCTTTTAATCAAGTATCCTGGAACTCAGGTGAGTGTCAGAGAGGACTCTTCCACCACAATTAAGAGTTGGTGGGAACATCTCCTAGCGGGAGTTTAACTCCTAAGTAAGTGTTTAACTGCATCTCTGGGCACCTAAATGCCTTTTACATTTGTCCAAGATAATCTTTAGGCTCCTCTTGTAATTTATGGTTTGGAAGAAGCTTTTCCTGATGACTCATAGAAGGCAGATTTTAACTCAGTGGACTTCCTATATGCACAACACATCTGTGTTGCACTCAGCTACTTCAGTCATAGGAGAGGTTCATAAAACAGCCTTTCAAAAGTGGACCAGACAGTTCTCCCCTTGAAATAACTTTGCATAAACCTTTATGAGCCCCAGATTGTGATGGGACAAATTTAGGTTTAATCTAATGCAAAAGAATGCCAAGACTGAGCTTCCAGTTTTTGATTTCTGCACTATGGTGGCCGGACTGCAGCAGGGTACAAAGAAAAACAAAAGTGAGGAGTTTCTGCATAGAATGAGTGCCACTAATTTTCACAGCGAAAAAAAAAACAAACCAAAAACATGCTGAGACTGGGCTTCTGGGTTTCACCTACTTGCTGTGATGGACAAACTGCAATGAGATACATAGAAAACCATCAGTGAGTAGTTTCTGCAGAGGATACAGATTGAGAGAACAGGACTTGCCATTGTGTTCAGTTGTAACTTAATCTTTCTTTGGAAATATTTCCTCTTTCGCAGTTCACATATTTTTTAATAATTCTACTACTAAAATTTATTTAGTAGCATGTCTGTGACACCATTTCAGAAACTTTTTTATTTTATTTTATATTCTCTTATGTATAACTTGGTATTATCTGACCTACATACATTTTAAATATATGGGTGTGCACACACATGCAGACACATGTCTATTCACATACACATGTGCACTGTTTTCCAAGCATCTACAGGACTTCACCTTTTCATGTTTGTTACCTAAAGGCAAGTAATTGCTTTCATGGCTCTTACTATTAGTGAAACTTTGGTAGGTTTGCTGTATTAACATGTTGCATGGTGGTTGTTGAACAACTGGATTCGTAGCCAAGTCCTTTCCTATAAGATGTTTCAGTCTTCAGTACAACTTTCTGTTTAGAAAGGATAGAAAGCAGCTGCCTCTGGGGCTTACTCATTTACAGTCCCACAGAGGTATATTTTTTCTGCTGGGCAGCCCTCCTCTTAGAAACAGCTGCTGCTGAAATGTTTGTGCATTTGGCCTGTCTGCCCTTTCAGCACATTTAGCATAGCACATTTGTATGTTTTGTTGTCTACTCCTGTCATTTTTCATAGGTTGCCTTTGCTGGAAAGCATAAGAGCATCACAGTATAGGTGACCTTGTCAGCAAATAGAAGGACAGTTTATTCTCCCTTGACTGGCCCTTTTTGAGGGCACCTGGGCTGTTATCTTGATACTAGTAAAGTCATCAACAACAGCAGAACTCATTATCCATAGAGAAGACCCAGCTTGTTTAGTGCAACTGCATCTCTTACTGGAGAGCAGAGATGTGAAATCTGTCAGTGAGAAGCTGGAAAGGGTTAAGCCAATGTGAGCTTTGATTTCAGTGGGAAGTCATCACATAGGAAATGATTGTGTGCCTGGGTCATGGAGACTTGGGGTTTTTTCTTAATATCTCAAAGAATCCCCTGCCTTTGTGCCTTGGACACACGGTGCTTTTCCATGTTGCTCATGACAGAGGACATTCTGTGTCCACCAGCACTGTGCAGAAGAGAATTCTCAGCACCAACATGAATGTCTTGACAGTCCCTTTTGAATTCAGCAGTTCAGCTTGCACAGGTCAGACATAGTAGCTTCTGTGGGCTTGATGACCAAAAAGAAGGTAGCAACTCCCTTAATGAAAATGGATTATAGTATCCTCCCTGAGCAACAGTATTTCTTTGTTTTGAGGGTGGGACAACTGAAAAATGTAGGAGTAGTGAACAGAAAGAGTCATGTGTTTTTCCAGTGACAGCCTCCCTCCTCCTCCTCACTTCATGCCTGTGCCTATGGTGGCTGGTGTTCAGGGTTATTACTTGTCCAAGTTTTCTGAGGGCTGTTTTCCTTATTGTGTCCATTCAGGTCTCGTTCAATCAGCGGAGCATCGTCTGGGCTCTCCACCAGTCCTCTCAGCAGTCCAAGGGTAAGTGGTGCTGCTTCAAGATCTGTTGGTCCAATTCACTCACACATGCTTGACGCTTTTTGACATCTGTTGCTCCAGAGCTGTGGCTCTTAGCTGGGATGTTTTGTTTTTTCTTAGCAGCTTGTAAATTTTCATGGGTAACAAGGGAAATGTTATTTACAAATGCAAGCAAAGAATTTCTCGTACATACTCCCTGCACTGTTAGCAGGGATCTCACTGTGCCCCTGCCCTTTTCAGTCTCAAGCACATAGAATTATGTTGCTGTTACTAAACATTGCCATGTCCAGCTGAGGTCTGTATATGGCATGGTTTCAGACCAAGTATCAGGAACCATTTCACAGCTACCTTCAATCAGGTCACAGCAGAGCACCAAACCATGCCAGTTCCAGCAGGCTTCATTCTGTTTGCCTCAGAATAGTTTGTATTAGAAGGTCAGAGACAATAAATTACACAAATTTGAGGGCTAGCAAAGTTAAAAGGAAAGTAAGTTGACTAACTAAGACAAGAACTCAAGCCCCTATAAATGTTACAGTCACATGCAGTCAACTAAATTCCTGTCATTTGACATGCACTCAACTAAATACCAGTCCTCAACTAATACTGATACTCAGCTAGAACAAAACTTGCCTAATAGTATATCTCTTGCAAACTTACTACAGTTTCTAAGTGCAATGACAGAGACCTTCTTCTCCTTGGAAACTTCCTTAGGGATAATAGTATTCCTAGTGTCTGACAAGGTCAGCTTAGTCACTTCAAGACTTAAATCCATGTTTTCTAATTATCTGGCCCAGTGTCTTTGGAAAATATCCACGTATACCTATGGATCTGCTCTTAGGTATATGAAGATAACATCAGTATTCCAAGCATTTAAAATCGTAATTCTCCAGTAACATTGTATGTAATTCTTATGCATAAAGACACACTTTCAGGTCTAAGTTTATAGGCTAGTAAAACTTCCTTGCTTGATTGAACTATTTTCTGAAACATATTCTGGATTCCTAACAGTTGTTGCCCTGTTTTGCAACTGGCATAAATGTGTTTGTGATCTCCTCTGTGTCTTTAACATGCCAGGAAACAGTGAAGATCCATTTCCTTGTTTCTGCACTGGGACTCCTGGATGTCAGTAGAATGAAGGAGAGGTCTGAGAACTCTTATGCCACTGCAAAATGTACTGAAAAAGAGCAATAGAAACAGGTTTTGCACAAAATAAGCATCCAGTGCAGCAAACCTAAATCTTGATCTCATTAATTGATCTCTTGGGATCAATTTTTGACATCTCAGTAGGACTACATCAAAGAATAAGGATGGCAAAATCTGTTCCATAGTTGCTATATCTTACCATTTTTACTTAACAGGCAGTTGATCAAATAGTCTTCAAAGGGATTTAGCAACCAGATGGCATTTTCAGCAGATCATAACAATATTAAGGCAGGTCAAATTTGAGGCTTAAAGGGAAATGTTGGAATAAAAATTGTTGTGGGTTTTGTTTTGGTTTTGGGTTTTTTTAATGTCCTTACCTATGCTTCTAATAGCACCTTAGATTATTGAAAGAGAACATACTTCAAAAAGAAAATACACTTTTCACTATATGCACTGCTTAGGTTCAGTTCTATGAGGATCTGAATTCAACAGCAACTAAGAGTTCTTAAATCTCACAAGATCTTGCTAATAGTGTTCCCCATTGCACCAGCTGAAATGTAGACTTTTGTGTATTTTTGTGCTTTATTTCATTACTAAAAATGTGGTACTTAAGGGTGCCTCTTCAGATTCTAAATGGCTTAAGTGGGAGTTGAATTTGACTTCTTTAAATTTGTTTCTCGAACCATCGTACACATAAGATACAAAAACGGCAAGGAAACATTGTCAGTCAGCTATGTGACTTGTATCCTTTGGTGCTATCAGATGCTGATAGTGACTTCCATAGATTAACCACTTTCCTCATCCTTTCCACTTCTTTTTCATTGATGATCAGAATTTACCTACATGGCAGAATTCAGTTAACTTTACAATCCTAATAACAATACCGATGTGTTGATGTAATGATGTACTGGCAACATTGTGCTAATCCATCAAACCTAGAAAGTAAACTCACCAGTGAGTGTGCTTACTTGGGACTGAGATTTGAGGCATGTTTACGTGTATGTAAAATGTCTGGACAGTGCTTGATTACAGCTTTTATGCTAATAGTAATAATAATAGTAATAATATTATGGTGATAACTCATAATAGGTAATCATTTATAGAAATCAGAATCTGAGTGTAGACCAAAGCTAAAGATCTTGGATAGTGATTTCTATTTTTACAATGCTACCAGTACTTATAATCTAAGGTGTTAACAGTGATGTTTTGTAAGGACATTTGTTTTGTTTGAAATGTGATTTTTAGCTTGCTAATATCCCTTTAAAAGGCTTCTATTCTCCCCAGTTTGTGTATTGCTGTTCGCTGTCGGCATATGAATAGTTTCCCAAAATGCCTCTAACATGCTAAATGTTCTTTTTTGGGAAAAAAAAAAACCCCAACATCATAATCCCATTTTGATAACTCAGTGATGGATTATGAATTTTGGTTGTCTTTTTCTTTTTAAACCATGTCTTACAAAACCCCACCTCCTCCAAAGAATTGGGACTTAATGGCAAATATTGCTGTGACTTTATGACGGAAATTCAGATTATCAAGCTGTCCTTCAGTGCAATGAGGAATGTTGCAGGAGAAGCATAAAGTCTGATGGGAAGTATCATTTCTTCCCAGATAAACAAATTTGCCAGGCCTCTCTGAAGTTTTTGCTGTAGCTGTTTACAAATCAAACACCAATGTGAGTTTTCATTTTTCTCATGGAGGTGTGTGCTCTGAAGCCTCCCAGTGAATATTGAGCGGTTTAACCTTCCAGGTCAGGGTAGAAGATTCGATGCCCACATGGCATCACTCTCACTTTCCAACCCCTTTCTGCAATGGGTGGCTGCAACAGAGGTGTGCATTAGCCAGAGTCAGGGGTAAAGAGGAAGGAAAGAGGTTCTGACTGGTGTGTGCAGTAACATGTGTGTATCGCCTACCACTCCGTATGTATCACACACCTGTTTTGAGTTTCATCTCTCTCCTGGGTTTGCATATGGGCACTTGTAGCTGAAAGAGGTGGTCCCATTCTTGGCACATCTCAATTTGTCTGTGGCTTCAGTGGTTCTTCTTCCCCTTCCTCACCTCCCTACAGCATCTTGCTTCTCTCACTGCAGGGCAATCAGAACAATCCCAGAGAGATGGCATTTCTCTCTTCTTTTTTTCTTGATTACTTTTTCTTTTTTTTTTTTTACTTTTTCTTTGTTTTACTTTTCTTTCTGTTGTTTTCCTTTGCTGACACGTGGTTGGTTAATATGATGAAGCCTGTTATGACACTGTTGTTCTTGCTGCTGCCGCTGCTGCTGTTGTTGATTATGCTGTGTTCCCAGCTAACTGCATGTCTTTTTTTTTGTTTTTTGTTTGTTTGTTTTCGTTTCTTTGCAAAATCCCTCCCCCCCACTACCTCTTCACCTCCATCTCTTGTGTCTCCTTGTGACATGGTGCATCTTTGTGACTCAAATGGATTTTATTCTGACTTTCTCTGCTCGCCCGCTCTATGCGTATTTCACTGTTTTTGATGTGCATGGACACTCCGCGTCTGTCTCGTAGCCTATCAGAAAGTTCTTCATCCCCCCTCAGACCTCCGACCTCCCTTTCTCTCCCCGACCCCAAGTCTCCTTGGACCCTGATGCTTGTAGGAACGCCTCCAGGCCTGGACATGTACTCCAACCAAAGCCAGCACTTCAGCCCAACCCAAAGACGCAGACTTTGCCATCCAAGAGCAAATTGGCTGAAAAACCACTCCAGTCTACTAAATCCAACCCACTCCCTACCAGCAATACCAGCGCCCCCTCTTCCCAGAACACCCCTGTGCAGAATGCTCAGGGCCGCTCACCTGCTGCCGGCTTTAACCCACAGCTGGCTGTTCCTAAAGTGCAGACCAACCCTATGTCTCCTGTTAGATTGCTCCCTTCTAGTACTGACCCAAGCACCAAATCTATCCCCATCATACAGGTCACCCCTCACCCCTCTCCAAGGGGAAGTCCCCTCCCTACCCCCAAGGGGACACCTGTCCATACGCCAAAGGAGAGCCCAGCAGGCACACCCAATCCAACACCACCATCCAGCCCCAGCATTGGAGGAATGCCATGGAGGACACGGCTCAACTCAATCAAGAACAGTTTCCTGGGGTCTCCTCGCTTCCATCGCCGGAAATTACAAGGTGAGTACTCACCGAAACACACAGGTGGTTCCGATTTGCGCAGACATTCGGCAGCAACTTGATACCTCTCTGTGGCTCTGCAAATTTCATGTATTGAGGACTGAATAATATTGGCATTGAAAATGAGAGTGATAACATAGAATCATAGAATCACAGAATCATAG
>NW_009918815.1:0-215 GCF_000696875.1 Nestor notabilis
GTGATACCAGTGACATCCTATCCCTGTAGCCATGCACGCATCTCTAATTGATGACTGGAGGAAGGCCAGTGCTACTCCCATCTTCAGGAACGGCAAGAAGGAGGACCCGGGAAACTACCGGCCAGTCAGCCTCACCTCCATTCCTGGAAAGGTGAAGGAACAGGTCATTCTGGAGGTGATCACCAAGCATGTAGGAGAGAAAAAGGGTATCAGGA
>NW_009918816.1:0-516 GCF_000696875.1 Nestor notabilis
GGGGGGACGGGGTATTGATTTCGCAGCAGAAGCTGCTCTAACCTCGTCTATTTATAGACGCCTGATGCCTTTATAAAGAAATACACATCAAAGAGTAAACACGTCCTTTTTACTTATAAGGCGAGAGCCCAGCTGGTGACGGGGGGCGGGTGGGTGAGTGGGTGATGGGGAGGTAGGGGCCGCGAATTGGTGTAGGGTGATTTATTCCTGTGGGGAGCCGTTGCTCGAACAGTAGCTCTCCTTTGCCAACGGGTAGTAGGGTGGCAGGGTCTCCCTCACCTTCGCCCCCTCTCCCTGCTCCTTTCCCTCCCTTCCCAAGGTCCGCAATGTAATGTGTAAGCAATAGCAAATGTAACAGTTCATAAATCAAACAGTGGGTCGCAAGCCAATCTGCATTTCCCAAACGAATTGAATCCCAGCAACGAATGTGCTCAGAAACTGGAGCCAGGCGCTTTTACCACTGGAAGCAATGTTGATTTTTTAATGATAAAATACATTATGACTGAGTTGGGGAGG
>NW_009918816.1:589-1803 GCF_000696875.1 Nestor notabilis
CACAGGTCTGCTTGCATTTCGTTTTCCTTTGCCCTCCCTCTAGGCTCACTCCCCACCACCACCAAAGAAAAGGAAAACCCTGGAGAGCAGAGCTTTGTTTAAATGGTCTGGGTTATTTTCCCTCCCCACAGAGGATCTAGACCTAAATTGATTTTTCTGTGCACATCTCTGTATTCATGAGGTCAGGCGCGGCTGTTCCGATTTCCTGTAGCACCAAATGCCAGCTGCCGGGGTGCGAGGGGCTCCGCAGCCTACGGTCTCCGCAGCCTGGGCCCCGGGGATCTTTCCCCCTTTCCCCGGTGGCAGCAGCAGCTTCGCCCAGCGGGGACCGGTCCCTCCGCTGCCGTCACCCTGTCTTCCCTGTTGCTGGACTGTGCCCGCCCGTGGGATGACGGTGAGACGGGAGCCACCCAGCTTCTCCTCACTCCTCGGAAGAAAGCTGAAACTCTGTGATAAGAGGGCGATTTTCAGCTCGTTGGTGCACTCGAGCTGTCTTCGCGTCAGGTTGAATTATTACTCCGTAATTAGTACATCCCACAGTTAGTCCTCCGCTGAGGCGAATAATAAACCCCTGACAAACGGGAGAAAAGCAGCCGAGAAGGTCTAGAGGGGTCTGGTGCCCGGACCGGGGCCCCGGCCCCTTTCCTCCCCACCCTGGGCACCTCCCGAGGAGCATCCCGTTGCGGGCTCCCAAGAATTGGGCACCCATCCCCGGGGCGCAGCCAGCCACTGGGCATCCCTGGTGAGCCGGGGCGCAAGGAGGCATTTGCTGCTCAAATCCCTGCATTGCACCCCTGGGATTTCCTGCACAAGCGGCACGGACGGCAGCAAACCCTACTCCTGCCAGCTCAGCCTGGTATTTTTTTTGGGGAACGCCAGCAACCAACAAACTCTCCACCCCCCTCTTCCCTCTGTTCATTTTATAAGAGCCCCTTAATGCACAAGGCATTGGTTGTTCCCCTTTCAGGGGTTACTTCTGAAGCTCGCGTGCAATGGTCGATTTATATACATGTGTATTTAACCTATGGATGATTGTTCGGTCTTGCCTTGTTTTGTGGCCAAGGAAACAAGAGCTCTCCCCCAAGTCCCAGAAAGGGTCAGAGTGTACCCAGTTTGCCTCCTGTCGTCCCGCACTTTCAGGGTTTGCATTGGCTGGAGGGAGAGGGCTGCGGGGGGGAGCCGGGGTATCCCCAGTCGGGCTGGTCCCGTTGCTC
>NW_009918816.1:1834-2095 GCF_000696875.1 Nestor notabilis
GTAAGTTTAAAGCCTCTGAACACCCCTTAACTCCTGGGCAAACGTGAGCTGGTGAACTGGGAAGGGGAAAAAGTACAACAGAAAAGCATTTAAATGTGGACAGCAACCACAGTAAAATTATCACCTACTTAAACAACAAAAATTACACACACACAGTCAGAGGGGTAAAAAAAACCAAGCAACTAAACGCCTATCAACAGGAACACCCCCCCACACACACACCCCCCAGCTAAAACAAAAGCCAAACCAGTGCTTTTCTAG
>NW_009918816.1:2111-12308 GCF_000696875.1 Nestor notabilis
GAGAGGGTTGCAGCCACTGCGGCTCTGTCTGCCCTAATTCCCGTCCCCAGCGCAGACTGAGCATCCGCAGTCCCGGGGGACCGCGGGAACCGGCTCCGTCCTCCCTTTCCCGGGGCCGGACGAAGCGGCGCTTGGCAAGCGGCTGCTTTCTGCCAGCCGCCACCTTTTAGCAGGCTGGCTCAGCCCTGGACTGCTCAGCCCGCATGGGCTGCCCTCTGACACGATGAGACTGCGCCAGCACTGGGCTGAGGTGGTGGCGGTCGATTTTTTTTGCTTTAAAGGGAAAAAAAGTCCCTTTCCCATCTGCTCCCATTCAAAGGCTGTAACAGGGAGATGGAGCAGGCCTGTGCTGCTGGGAGTGAAAGCTTGACCCAGGGCACACAATGCTGAGGGAAACCGTCTGAATGGTAGAGAGGGCAAACAGGTTAGTCCTTAGGGAGGAAGCAGGGAGAGAAGGTGCAGTACCCATTTCTCACAGGACTTTTGGGTGTCTGTATTTATGTCTTAGAAGAAGCAGCGAGATGCTGTTGGCCCCTGGCTGTCTAGGGACAAACATATCAGTGACTCTCCTAGCTCTCTTCCTTTCCAGGGGCCTGTTTAAATCTGCAGTTGCTTTCCCGCCCGTTGAAATCCAGTAGGTCCAAGTGAAAGGCTGACAACCCAAGGAGACAGAGGCCAGTTCAGCCTTTCCTATTCATCAGGGCTGATTCACTTAAGGATTAGCGCCATTAGGTGCACTACAGCAGTGCCTGAGGGCCCCAATTAAAGGAAAGTGAGCTTGTTAAATCCGGAGAGGCAGATTCTCCCTCACTCCCGCTTGATGCAGATGTGGTGCCTCCAGGGTGGGCAGCAGGAGTAGCCCTGGCTTTCTAGGTACGCAGCAGCCTCTCTGCCTTCCCCCTCCCTCCTCCTCCAGCTTTTCCTTCACCTCGGCAGCAGATCCTGCTTATGGGCTGCTGCAGAGAGAGGCCGGTGCTGGAGGTGGCTAGCAGGATTTGTGGGAGGAGGTAGCAAATCAGGTTATTTTTCAGAGCCATTTTATTCTTCATCACAGGGCAAAGGAGTGGGTTTGGTAGTTGCGGTGTGTGTGGTTTATTTATTTTTTATTTCGGGGGGAGGAGAGCAGACAAAGTGATGAGGACTGCAGAGGAGTCTGTTATGAAATCAGATGCAATTTTAGCTGTCCGAAAAAGTTGCTTTAGGCTACAGGCAGCTGATGATCAATGGTGCTGTCGGCAAATACACTTCCAGCTGGCTGCTGTCCCTGTCCTGAGGGATGGTTTCAACCCAAGGCCCGTTGCAGTGGTGGTACAGCAAGGGACTTTTGTTTGTTCTGGGCTAAGGATCTGCTGCTGTCCAGTTCCACCAGTGAGAAGAAAAGCTGAAGGTGATGCAAGCAAGACACAGCACTCAGATTGGTGAGTTATTGGCTGTTCCTTTCTCCTCAAATCCCCATGGTGGGTCTGTGTTAAAAGACCTTACTCAAAGCCCCATACTCCTGAGCTAAGGGTTTGCTAATGGATGGCCAGGCTGTGCTGGCATAAGCTTTACCTTTCAGAAGATACTGCAGAAACAGTTTTCCATGACTGGAAACCCACCCTGTGGCCTCTGTGCCAGCTTTTTAGGTTTTACTGCTTGTTTTGTTTTGTTTGTTTATCTCTGAAGCTGATATGAAGAAAAGATGGAAGCAGCCAGCTGAAGGTCAAGGTGAGACTGACTATCAGTTCACCCAAATGCTGTTATTTTCCAGTGGAAATCCATGCCCACAGGTGCTGGAAATTTCCTCAGCAAGAGAAACAGCATTGCTGCAGGGGACAACCAGTCCTGACCTTTTTTACACAACACTTCTCTGGGAAAAAGTATCACCTGAAGTCAATAAGCATTCTGCCTAGGTAAGGATTTTGAATGCTCATTTTTGCCTCTGACAGGGTTGTTATCCAAATATGAACTCCAAGTTCATGCCACCAAAATATGAAGTGCTTGTGCGTGCATTGTTCTTTGTGCCTCCAGGTTTCTTGCCTATGATATCAATTTATTAAGGATTGTGAAAAACTTACTAAAACTCTCAAGCATCAAAGATCAAATCTGCAGGGCACCTTTCTTTTTTGTTTTGCTATGAAGCAGCAGCCTCAAGAGTGGATGGGCAGTGCATCGTTTAATACCACCAATTTTTATAACACTTTGGAAACTACTGGATATTCAAACTGATGCTCCCTAAGGCAGGGAACTGAAAACCAAACCCCAGCCAAACAAATTACAAAATAAAAGGGGGGAGGAAAAAAGGAAGAAAATGTAAAAAAAAGAATAAAAGTCATCATTGACATTGATACGAATTGTTTTCATCAGATTTATCCCTCTTTAAACCACCTGTTTTGCTGTAGACACTCACTATCAGCAAGTTTGCTTTAGGAGTGGCTAGGTTAATTCTGCCAAAAGCACCTCTTCAAGGGTCAAATCATGTGTCTAGTACAGCACATCTCTGTCAGCATTTCTAATAGCAGTATCTGCAAAACTTGATAAATTGATAGTTTGGTATTTATGCTCCTTTTAATGATTTTATTTTGACTGGGTAGCAAAGGAGGTCTTATCCATTCCTGTGCTCCCTTGGGGCACTTCCAATTTTACAGTCCTCTGGCACAAGCTGCCTTTAGAAAAGAATGATTCCTGTAAAGCCACCGCTCCGTTTCATTTACCACATTCCAAGAAAACTCTAAATTATGTTGTCAGATGAAAAATCCAGAACAGACTCTGTTAGTATGGAGCATTGGTCAGATTAGTTTTGCAACGCCTCATTTAAGGATCCAGTATGTGAGAAAATTGTCCTAAGCTTTTCTTTTTATTGAGGCTTAATAGACGTCCTTCTCTCTTTTACTAGACCTGTGATGCAAGACTTAGCTTTGTTCTGTTGCCAAGACATTTCATTTGATCTCCCTCACCCTTACTTCTCCTGTCTATTAAATGGGAGTAGCACTTTGAGATCTTTGGTGAGTGAAAAATGTTACATGAGGAGGTAGGCATTATTAATTAGAATGATCTTATTTTATCTTTTAGCTTTCATCAGAAGAAAAAACATCTGGATTGAAATTATGACAACAAGTAACAGGTAAAGGACACTTCCCTGTGGCTTCATAGATCTGCTGCGTAACAAAAACCATTCAGCCCTGGGTGCACAAGAGTTGTGGTTCATGTCTCCCTCCAAATAAGCCTCACTTTAAAGAATGTTGCAGCATGTCAGCCTAATGCAGATGCTGTGCTGCAGGCATCTCAGGCTGTGAGTTTCAGCCTTTGCCCTCAGCCAGGCTATTGAGGACAAATTGCAATACCTGTCCTTTTTGCAGAGATCCTGGTCTGTCTTGAGCCATGCCACTCACTGCTGGCAAGCTCCCTGTTTTGCTGTGCATCGAAGTTTCATTTCATTCCATTCCTCCCTTTTTCTTTAGGTGTCAGTGATTTGCAATCTCTCCACCTAAATCAGAGATCTGGCACATCAATGCTTAGGAGAAGAAGAAGACATCAATATTTCACCGAACACACAAAGTTGCACAACTCCCCAGTCTACGTTTTAATGTCAGCTGTGGTTAGTCTGTTTTTCCCTTGTAAGCTGAGTGATTTCAGCTTCTCTTTGAATCCCACCTGTGCAAATAGCCTGGTTTTCTCCATTGCTAGCATTAACAAGAAACTGTGATGACTTTGCTCAGGCTCACTAGGAAGGCAGTCCACTTCAGGCACAGCTTCTGCTGGTCTTCAGCTTGTGTTCCGACTCATGCTTCTGCTAAACACATCGCCATTAGTAACTGCAATAGAGGCAAATGCAAAGAAAAATGAGCTGGGCGCTTAGTCATGGAGCTACGCTTAGAAATGATGGCCCATTATAAGGCAGCTTCACCAACTACAGGGGAGCTGTGGCAGCTCATGGTAATTTAGGACTTGCTCATCTTGTGTTAGGCTTCAGTCTGAAGTTTCCTGTCTCATCCTTTGTGTGAAGTAGATCATGCAAATGGGGATACTGGAGTTACAGGGAAGTTGAGCAGAGTTCTTCATGAGTATCAGCGTGAGAAGGAGCAGTAATTAGGTCTAAATTCACTCTGTCAGCCTGCATTTCTGAGCTCTCCTCTTGCTGCTCTGCAACTGGAAGCCTTGCACCCTAGAAGAGGAGAAGAAGGCTTTGCTCATGCTCATGTTAATCAAGTCTTCTTGCAAGCTGTCAATGCTGTGAAATTTTATCTTCTGTGGTGTTCAGTGGTAATGACTGTCTCCTATGTGGACTCTCTGGTGTCTGGTAATACGGTTGTGTTTCTGCAGTGGATGTACTCCTGGGGTTTTTCTCCTCTGCCTGCCTACTTCCACAGCTCTTGTAGGCAGCTCAAACCTTTGAGATTTCCATCCCCTGTCAAGTTTGATCAAACTCAGCTCACAGGCTCAAAAAATTATTGAAGAGGGACTGACTGGCACTTGCACAGACAGTGTGATCTCATGAGCTTCCTTTCCTTGGAAAACTGGCTACCAAACTAGCAACAGAGGAAAAAAAATGCCATCCTGCTAGCAAAGAGGACCTAGGCACTAGGAAGAAAGAGGAAAGTGGGAGAGGAAAGTGAAGATGTTTTGAAGATGGAAGGAGGGGTTATCACTGCCTTGTGGTTGCAGAGCTCTCACACTTAAAGGACCAACCTTGGAGACGTGCTCTGGAAAAAACAGTCTCCAGGAGGTGGCAAGATCTCTTGTGAAAATTAGTAGGGGAGAGAAATCACCTGGATTCCTCTTACCACCGTGCATCCTAAATGGGTATTTATATGGTAAGGACTGTCTCCTGTGGCTCACATTTCTATCTACTATACATACACAACTACTGTGCAACCCCCATGCCTGCAATATCTGAAGTGAAGTGTGTCCTACCCCAAAGGAATCCTCTCACCACTCTCTCCTTCAGACCAAAGTTTTCCATGGTGCTACTGTAGGGTTTGTCACTCCACGTCCCATTTTTGTATTTTAGAAAAGCTGTTGTGTGTCTTAACAGCTGCAGAGGTACGCATGGTTTTACTGGGCATTTATAAGCACTTATCATCTGAGCACTCAAACCTTTCCCATCCTTGTATTTTATGGAATAAAATCCTTTAAGTGAGTTTTGATGATTCTTGTATTACTTCTTTACAAATTAGGGAGCTGTCATGGTTTGTTTTATTTGATATCACACAATATTTGAGGCTGTCAGAAGTATTATAGTGCTTATTCATAAAAATTGATATTTAATTTCAGTAATTATAATGTCACTAATTGTATTTTTGCACCTGATGCAATTACTGTCATTCAGCTCTTGAGCTCTGCTTTGTTCTTTCTAGATTTAGGCACTCCTTACTCTTTAATCTTCCTCACCTACAGTACATACAACAAAACTCGGAAATAAAAGCTCAGACCTTCCCATCAATGGCTATGTCCAAATACATATGGTATGGGTGTACACAGAGTGCAGGTTATGCTCAAAACCCCACTCCATGTCACAATGTCATTTTTATGAGGGTTAGAGGAGGTTATGTTGTTCAACTGTTGCACAGTGCTTAAGGGCTTGTACTGCTTATTGCTAAAGGCCTTCTGTTTGCAATTTTTAGAGGGCTTTTTTGCTTGTAGCCTTTTGATTAACATACCCTGGGGCTGCCATGGCAGCCCCTTGTGCCTGGTATCTGAATGCTCTTCTCATGGCTTTGCACTGGTGCATTTGTTAAGTTGTATTCCATGAGAAAGGACTTCCTTCCTATGTCTCAGTCATCACTCTGTCTTCTCTGCTTTCTTGTCACACTGCTGTTGAGTCTACACTGAGGTTCCCACACCCTGTCCGCTTGGTGCCTTCTAGACCAATGCCTCCATTTTAGAAGAAATACGACAGAAGAGTAAATAACAGTCATTTTAACATATTACAAATATTACATATTTACAGAAGTGTACAAGGCTTAGGAGCCAATTAGTGTGCAACATTTGTACCTGATTAAGCATAATCCAGCCAGTGCCAGTGTTCTCAACAGTCAAAGATCACTGAAAGGCAGCTTGAGCAGGCTTTAATGAAGGGGATAATTTTACCGGAGAAAAATTGTAGGGGATGGTTGTTGACATGACTGTAATCTCCCCTGCACTGGAGCGGACACCCAGGAGAGGATGTTCACCTGAGGACTCCCAGCTTCATCTCTTCTTGGCTGGCCATTTGGTACAATTTTGCTTTTAACCTTGACCTTGATGTATGCTGTCAGCTACAAAATCAGTGAGTTAAGCATGTGCTTTGTGCCTGTCAACCTGCCTCAACTTTCTCTGTGTTAAAGCACAAAGTAAAAAATCACCTGGGCCAAGGAATTCCCACTCTGTCCCAGCAGAGTTTGGTGTAGTGATCCCTTTTCTAAAGATACCTGAGACCCACTGGCCTCTGGGTTATAGTCCACGCAGAAACTTGTTATGGTTCAATTTCAATAACAGGAAACCTTTTGTGGACAGTACATCTTTATTATTATTGCCATGTGTCAATATTATTGCCATCTATTATTTCCTTTAGGAGTGGTTTTTATTATTTTAACTTGAAAACTGTTCCCAATTGTCTTAAATTAAACCAACATAAATTCAATTTAACCTGAAGGGAATTATTATCTCCCAGAAAATTGCTGTGCTTCTCTCTGCTGCTAGCAATATGTGGTACAGTGAGGTTTTATGTCCTGTGACAGAGCCATGGCTGCATCCTGGCTGGAGTGTCCATGTGGCGGTGAGCACTGACTTCACTCTTGGTCTTGGTCTCGGTCTCTTAGCTCATCTGCAAAAACAAGCCCTTTGACCAAATTCACCACTTCATACAAATGTACGTACTCTATAGACCAGATCATAACAGTGGGGCTTGGGTTAGGTGCCCAGTGAGTGATGAGGTACCATGATAGTGAACAGGTACTATGCAAACTGCTGCTTGTACAGTTTTGCATAAACCCTTACGTTCTAGCTTCTTTGGAGCAAAGACCAAGAGGTCTGCAGAGATGCTACTTGGAAAAAAAAACAACAAAGCAATCAGAAAAGCTAATTTTCACTGAAGTGTCTGGAGAACTTAACCTCAATGATAAGGTGAGTAGCCTTGAAGAGGGCCTACAGACCTTAGAACAAACACCTCTGAACAACAACAAGAAAAAGTGACCTCCCTTACATCAAGACACTTGCTGCTCATATGTCCCAAACAATGTCTTCACAACAGGCATCCAGGCAGCCATCAGAAACATGGCTTATGTCTAGTGATTTAAATATCACCAGCGCAGGTTATTCCATACCTCCTCAACCTCTGTCAGTGCTGCATTCTCTTCACTGTCAAAGTTATCTTTCTCCTAAGACAAACCTGAATTTTCCAGCTTTAGATGTGACTATGAATAGGTTAGGTAAATATCTGTCAGGAGTTTCGTGGACCAAACATGGACATCAAGATCTCTGGTCGGCCTCTTCAACCCTCTTTTGTGGCTCTCTGGAATTCCAGTATGATAAATGAACAGCTACAGGAAATACACATTTGCAGATCATGCTTTTTTGAATAAATAGGATTATTTGGTCTTCAATCATTATCACTGAATTTATGAAAATGCTTGCTGACTCATCCAAAACCAGGAGGGGTCAGCTTTTCTGAAATCTTACTGGGACGAAGACTTTTAAACAAATACATGCAATTGCTCCTTGAAAGTACATGCACTTGAAAGTCAGCATATGTTACTTTGGGATCAGAAAGATGGAAGAAGTCCCAAGACATGAAGCTGTTCTGGACATCTGCACACAGCCTGCTGAGTATGTAAATCAATCAATCAGCACTGAAACAGTTAGCAGTTCTGTCATTTAAACTGCCATCTTTCTGCTTCAGAGTTAACCCAACCTTAGATACAGCTATGCAGGGGTTGGATTACAAGGGAGCCAGTGACTGATCTTGCTGACATTTGGACTAATGCCTGTCTAAACTTATTGTTCTTTGGGGTACCTTATGCTAGGAAAACCATTTTCCACACTTTGGGCTGTCATCCCTAGGCTGATGTCCAGTCAGGAGAAGCAGGGAGCTGGCATGCTTAGAGGTTTGCAATGTTAGTGCCTCCTCCAGAGACATGCCAGCTGCTGGCTGCTGCTGGCTTACAGCAGAAGATAGAGTAGCAAAGATATCCATCCTGCTGGGCAGTCTAACCTGTGCCAGGACCGACTGTGAAACATGTCTCTGCTGGTAAGTGTTGAGAGCTTCCCTGTGTTTATGGAATGTTAGCAAATACTGCTCTCTCTCATGTCCCAAGGGGGGCACTGGAAAAAAGCTGCTATGGTATCACTTCTGGTACCAGTTAAGTACACACTCTCTCAGGCTCTGGCTCCCTTCTTGCCTGGTGGCATCCATTCTCTACAAGGTCAGAGAAAGACCTGGTGACTGTCTCTCTCTGCTCCTGGCTTGGGCAGAAGGATAGTCCTCTCAGCCAGACCCACTGTGTCCTCAATAGGCCCCCTTCTCTCTCATGGCTATTTCGCAGCACACCTTTCCTCAGCAGGTTTATAAACTATATACCCCTCACCAAGCATAACTGTGGTTGGCTGAGACCTCTAAATGTCAAACCGTATGCTAGGGATAGTGTCTCCTGGCAGCACATCCTGGAGAGCTGGTGGACTCCCAGAAAAGGGAACAGGTTATAAGGCAGTGGAATTTTAGTATATTTACACTGTGACAGGAAAACTTTTGTACCTTGGGTTACTTACAGAAGCTGCTCCTGAAGATAAAGGTGTAGGAGGAAATATAGTCAAGAGGAAAAGGGTTACCATTCAGCATACAGGAAAGCTGCTTAGTGACATGCAGAAATTTGCCATAATTTTCTGTGTAAACAGCACTTGGCTTTAGCATGTGGACTCAACACCTTGCTTGGAGAAGCTGGAGTCAAAATTGACCTGCATGCACCCTGCATTTGGCACTGAGAAAATAAAGTTCTTGGGACTGTGGAGTCCTGAGATGGAGCCTTAAGTATGTTTTTAAAGGTCAGACAGCAGCTTTCGCAACTCATTTTAGCTCTTTTCCTCTGACACGTTCTTAAAGTGGGCTTAGACTCTGAATGCACCTGTTAAAGAACATAGTGAGAACAAAATCTTGTATGATCATAAAAGTAGAGTTCTAAGTCACATTATATCTTTGGAAAAATATAGCTCTAGAAGACAAAGAGCAAAAGAATACAGAGACCACAGCTGGGGGTATTGCATTGAGTAATGGAGATGACCATGTGGAAGCTGCCTGGGGAATACACAGAATATATATTCCATGTATTCTTTTCCAGGTCAGTGAAACACCAAATACAAAATGCAACCATCAGGAAGTTTCCTTGGGTTTGTGGCACTAATGGAAATTCTGAGTCCCTCTGGGCTTGATTTTCTAAAGTACCAGATCCTCTCAGTTCCCGGTGTTATCAGCTGGACCTGTGGTTGCTGATCTTCAAGCTTAAGCGAAACCTGAGTTAGAGACTTTGAGACACTAATGAAACTTTTTGTTCTTAACCTGCTCTGCAGATATGGGCCAGCTGTGGGTTTTAGTCCCATGTCTTGACTGCCTCAGGGTTGGATTGACAGGAAGGTTATTTTTGGAAGAAAAAAATATGAGTGCTCAGGTAGGAAAGAAAACTGTGAAACAGTCTTAGGGTATTTTGGGTGTGTTTTGGGTGTATACCACCACTTTCATGTATCCTTTCTGAAATGCAGGCTTGGTTGTATGCCCTTGTGTTTCTCTGAAGCTAGTTTTAACTGACAGACTTGGCCAGACTCCCTTAGGTAATTCTTTTTCACTTGCATCACCAGGCAAATTCTGACACAGCTCTTCAGCAGGTGGAGGGGCTTGTTCTGAATCTCCCCTGAAATCAGCTGATGGAGCAACGCTAGGTAATGCAAGCAAGTTTCCTGTTCTCCCTGCACTTGTCACCCTACACCCCAAAACTGTTCTGCCATCCTACCTCTGAAGCCTTCTCTTGGATGGCCTAAAAGGAGCAAAGTGGTCAGAGGTGGCCTGAAAGTATGAATAATTAGAGAGCAGAGACATAATTCCTTCACACTTTTCCTTATCAGTCTGGTAGGGGGTTTTTTTGGTGGTTTTTTTAAGTGCTTTGGATGAGGCTAAGAGCATGAAAAACATAGAGGAAAGCCAAATTCTGAGCTTTTTCTTGTTTGTTTTTTTTTTCTTCAGGGGTATCCTGC
>NW_009918816.1:12339-19535 GCF_000696875.1 Nestor notabilis
TGCCTGAGGAATGCCTGATGCCCTCAACCACATGAAGGGGGCAGGCACAAGTCAAAAGAGGTGAACTGCTTTGCCAGTCGAGTATGGGGTTATGCAATGATAGATCCTCCTGGATGGCTTGTCCAGTACTTCTACTGAGCAGGGACAACTACAGAATAGGCAGCATCACTCAATAAAATTTGCAAAAGTGAAAGACCAGAAGAGAGCTTTTGCAACTCACTAAATGTTCCTTCATAGCTTTGTTGCCTGACAACAACTTGGTCAAGCAGCAATACCGTCACTAGTCACAGGCTCTTGTGGACAAGTCTCATCTAGCTCTGGGCTTTCATTTGCAGCTGGAACATTTTGTCAAATGCTTTTTAATCTGCTTGACTGCTCAACAGGCAAACACACCAGCTACTATTCCTACTCATCTTTTAGCAGAGCAGATAGCTCAACTAATATTAATGGCTTAAGGTAACTGCTGCTTACCTATTGCAAATCATGGTGCAGACTTCAACATGTGCAGCATTAATTAAAATTACCTATAGGAGCTTCAGCAATGCTCACTTGAAACTCTCTCCTACTAATGGCAAGGGCAGCTGGAGATGTCTGGGAGAGGTTTTAGCGAATGCAGCTGATTCACTTATGTTATGCTTCTGTGTAGAGTTGTTTCCAATTATCTATTCTTGATTAACACCCTGTGTGGATGCTGTTATTGCAAAATCAGAGGAGTGCATTGTTCCTACTTAACTCAACCCTTTAGCTGCTCTTAAGAAACAGCAATGTCACTTTATGTTTGTGCCTTACCTTAATCAGTGATAACTTGCAAGTGCAGGCAAGTCCTGGGATACATGATTCATTATCTTTGAGGACTGAGAGCAATGTAATGAATATGCTGAGCATTCTAAGGAAGGATCTTCCGTCCAGTCAGCTTACGGAGGGGGTCTGAAATTAATTTTACCTTGGAGGGTTTGGAAAAAAGAAAAGGGGTTGTTTTTTTGCTTGATTAGTAAAACCAAAGGAAGCAGACCCAAAGGGAACCAAACCAGCATTTTGATGGGATACACCATTTGCATTATCCTTGCAGAACAAGTTGGGGAAAAAACCTTTTCACTCTCAAATAGCTTATCTCCTACACATGTTGCTCACTGCAGTGCTGCCTGTTTTGGTGGCATCCGTGTCTATGGCAGCAGCACTCATGGAAAGCAGCCATCAGATCCACAAAGGAAGGAGGAAGATTGCCAAATTACACAGGCTCTTCTCAGTCAGACTGAAGGTGGGCAGTTAGATACTCATGTATGAGAAATAAATTGTTCTGGACTAAATCACATCTCCAGTGAGGGACAAGCACCCAGAGGAAACTGGCATTTCTGGGAAGAGAAAAGTAGCCCAATGCAATAATGTTCCTTAACAAGGATGTGTGTGACTTGGCTCCCTGAGGAGGCTGACATGCATCAGGCTTCCCTGTCCTTTCCACTCTACATAAGCCACACTGCTAGAATCATTATAGCCATCGCACGGTATCATCTGGTGCTTGTCTCTTGTTTTCTTCTCCACAGTGATAGGACAGAGAAGCCAGTGCTACTCCTGCGAGGGCTGCAGAGTGTTGCAGAGGAGAGATGCTTTCTACAGACAGACAAAAGCCATGGGCTGGGGAAAGTCTGCTGCTCTTCATGCACTAGAGCAGGGTGAAGAGTACAAAATCACTGGCATTTTGCAGAGGCTATAACCTCTGTGCTTTGTTTTGTTCACGAAAGGAACCAGGGACCTCATGGCAGCTGAGATGAATTGTTTGCCAGTCTTGCTTTTTTGAGCCATGTGAGTGTCCATTTTTATGATTGGACTGGTTTCTGAGAGTTGACTTACCTCTGGACTATTTTCTGATCCATATGGGGACTCTCTATGGCAAACTCCATGCTCCTATACAGCTAATGTCCTTATTTCCTTCTGCTATTGTGGCAGGGGGCTTCTACCCACTACCCCAAAGAGACCTTGTCCTGCAGCAGATTTCTCCTGTTACTATCTCTGTACTGCAAATGTAGCCTGAAAACTTGACTGGAGAGTTCTAGTCCTTGTTCTCAGAGTGAGATTTGGTGTCCTAACTCATTCATCAATCCACTAAAAATCAGCCAGCAGTCTGCAAGGTGAGTCTGGAAAGCCCTGTGATGGAAAGGCCCTTGATTTGTGCTCAATCTACAAATCCCAGACACTGGTATGTGAAAGGAGTCTGGTCCCAAGGGCTTGGGAGCAAACTGTAGGCTCAGTAAGATGGGTCAGGTCACAATAAATGAGTTGATCATTGACCTTGTCTCATTTTCTTGTTTGTGAATTACCCAAGAATGCATTTGCTGTTTGCAAAGGGTAGGTCAACCAGTTATAGCTAAAATCTCTGCTTCTTAGCTTTGCTGTTTTTAATGCCTAGGAGGAAGAAAACAGGACAGTGGGAATAATAAAGCAGTATGACCACAAACAGCATGAAAAGCTCTAGTGAGGAATCATGGCAAAAGACACAGATAAGGTCAAACTCCCCTGTGCTTTTTTAATCTAAAATAGGATTTTTTGTGTGTTTTTAAATGACCTTTGTTTTTGTAATGATCCCTCTTAGAAAAAACTGGAGTGCACAGCGGGCTCTGTTACTGTTCACTCTTATATGCCAGAAAGTCGATGGAAGTGGCCACTGCAAAACAGGCCGTGGCGGGTGGTGGGATGTGGGCTGATGGGGCAGGCAGAGGTGAGAACACTACCACCACACATTGCCAGGTCCTGCTAACCGTTCCCACTCCCTCATCTGTACTGAGGTGAGTGCACAAGACCTTTGGGCTGATAATGTCCGACTTTGCAGGTGCAATGTCACTTGTTTTACATTACAGCACTAACAAACAGCCTTTCAGCACAAACAAGGAGGTGGACATGCATAGCAAAGTGGAAATACATTTGGTACTGTCACTTGGGACAACATCTCACCAAGCACAGCTTTAACCACAGGGATTTCACTCACAGATGAGCCCACAGCTCCATTCACTAGATACTCAGTGATGGGATGTGCAAACTTGTTCCTTTTCCAAACACTACTCCCACCCACACAGGCATACACACCATAGAAATGTAGGCAGGACTTCTAGGTCATCTATGGCCACCTGCTTCAGGCTGCACTGTTAGGATCAATAGTTCAGAGAGGGCACTGCAAACTGGAAATGCTTCCCTAGAAGAACAACAAGGTAATTTGTGATGTCAGAAACTGCTCACTAATCTTTTCCATAAAATATCCTGGATCTACGTATGACAGTTTTAATCTAGCAGATGTCAGCTTTCTGCCACATGTTAAAATTTAGTTTGGCTGTGCTTAGCTAGTTGGAGTAAGGTAAATTAATTCTTGTTATTTAATAGTATGATGATGAAATATGGGTTACTCCACACTTGAGTCTGTGTCCTAGATAGTAATGCATGCATTTTTTAATAGGCTCCACTTCCCTTATGTTCAAAATCAGTCATAAGAGAGATAAATGAGGCTAATAATAAACAAACCTTGCAAAGGCCTTTGGGATCTCACAGAAATGAGGTTCAGATGGCTGCACAGTGATGGAGATTCCCCACAGCTCACACAGAGGAATTACTGCCAAGTGTTAGCAGTCACAGAGCTGCAGCTCCCAGAGGGCATTTCTCCACAATGGCAGAACAGCCTCAGCCAAGGGAAAGGTATGCAACATCCAGGTTAGGAAGTCCCACAGCTTCTCATTGTTTGGTATTAAGGTGTTCTTTCATGAGAAAATTACTCTAAACATGCCTGAGTTTCTTATTCTCTCTCCCCATGACACTGTAATGGGCCATACTTGAAGACAGACTACTGGGATTAGTAGCCAGATCAGTCACTGCTGCTACAACTGTCAGATAGAAGAAAGAAGGCAGAATAGCAGTCTCCTCATTTTTAAGGTAATTAGTGATGGAGAAGATTTATGACAATTGCATTTATTGACTGTTTAATTTATTGGGCAAATAGCCCTGTGACAGAAACAAATGTAAACTGGTTAGAAGGATTCCAGTGACAGATCAGGCTGGAAAATGTCTTTCAAATAGTGACTGGAAAGTATTGCATGGAGATTCAAGGCTTTATCATGCAAACATCTTGTTCACCACTTACTCCTGTAGTAGTTGATGCATCCTGTATGTTATATAAACCTGAGTCTGATCAGGCAACTGTAGATTCCAGGGGACTCTGTTTTAAGGCTTTAATGCTTAAGAAAGCGTGACTCCTCAGAGTCATGCTTAAGAAAGGATGATTCCTCAGAAGTCATCAGGCAGCTCAGAGGGCAGAACTACAGACCTCCGATCATTGTAGAGAAAAGAAGGATCTAAAATTATTAGGGACCAATTATGATTTATGATTATCAAGATCCCTTTAAAAATATAGATACAAAGAAATCATCTTCCCTAATCTATATTGCTGCAATGCAACATCCATCCATCTCAGGTCCAGAGGAAGGCTGAGGGAAGGACAGGACACTGGCTCCAGCCCCTTCAGGCTGTGGCCTGGCATGGCGTGATAGATGGAAACAGAGGGCAGATGTCCCCTCCCATGACATTTTAATTGTCCCTTCCCACCAGCCCCTAGGGCTAAAGTGGATGGAGCATCACAGAAAGCTCTCTCAACCGCTGGTGCGTACATGGGAGGAAGAAATGACGTTTTGGAGCCAGGCATTTGGCAGGCTGAGATTTAAAAACATGAAGGGGTTATTGCAGCAAGTTCACAGGCACATGTCATATACAATGTGGAAAAGATGTCACAAGATTATCGATGAGGCTAGGTCATTAGCCAAGGGTGACATGTATTTTGGTGGATGATTGCCAACTGAAATGACCATCTGTGTCAAATCAGATGAAACTGGCTATCAGTACACTTGTCTGCTAAAAATAAGAAAACCAAGGAAGAAAGACTTTATTTGCTGAACTGTCAGTTCAGTTCTACAACCCTGAAAACCTGTGCTCACTACCAAATAGATGGTGAGCACACACTTCACTTGCAGCGCTCAGGCCATATCTACAAGGTTAGAAGAGCTATTACTCTGCTGAAAATTCAAAATAAATCTAAAATGCTTTCCTTGGCAGTATGCTTGAGAGTTGACAGGATCAAAATCTCCGTATTTTTAATATCTAATTCATGTCTGTGGATGAACCTAGTTAAAAATTGGGTTTGCAAGGAAGAGAAATTTTTTATTCCAAATTTTCTCATGAAAAGAATTCATTACTCTCAATGCAAAGTATCCACCCATTAAAAACAAAAAAATTATTTTAGGAAAAAGAAAAAGATTGTTTGGGGAAGGTTTCTAATTTTCTTTGACAAACAGAGAGGATATAGTTTTATTATTTTCTTAATGGAGAAAAATATCTCTTACCCACTCCTTTTTTGACTTTTTGAAATTATTTTAGCCATGTCTACCTGAAAATGCCTTTTTCTGTGAGGAATAAAACTGGAGGGTGAGGTGCACTAGCCTAACCTCTGTGCCCTGTGCCACTTAGTCCCTCAAGCTTTATGTTGTTGTTTATTGCTTTGGTTAAGCAGAGGTGCTACAGAAAGAGTGCATAGTTAATTTTTCCACTTGAAAGACAGGATTTCTTGCGGTTTGAGGAGCTGTGCATGGTGCTCTCTCTTTTGTGTCATGCAGTGAGGAGTCCACATCCTATTTCAGTCTGCTGAATTAAAGTAGCTTGATGACTTTGCATACATCAGCCAAACTTCCTTCAGTGACATTTAAACTAATGTAATTTATTTCACAGTTGCTGTGGACTAATGAATAGGATCAGCTCCTGTTGTTCGCCTTATGCCTGGTCATAGACATTAAGTTGCTGCCATTGGACGCTGTCTGTGCCTGAGCCCTTATCTTGGTTTTGTCTGGAATAGAGTTAATTTTTTTTCTAGTAACTGGTGAAGTGCTGTGTTCTGGCTTTAGTCTGAGAATAATGCTGATAACACACCTACATTTTAGTTGTTGCTAAGTAGTGCTGCTCTAAAGCAAGGACTTCTCAGTTTCCAATGCTCTGATGGTGAGGAGGGGCACAAGAAGCCAGGAGAGAGCATTCCCAGGACAGCTGACCTGAACAAGCCAAAGGGATATTCCATACCACAGAGCATCCTGATCAGTATCTAAACTGGGGGAAGTTGGCTGGGAGCCACTGACCACTGCTCGGGGATGGGCATTGGTCAGCAGGTGGTGAGCAATTGTATTGTGCATCACTTGTGTTTCTTATTGTTATTATTAGTATTTCAGTTGTCAAACTGTTTTTATCTCAACCCATGGGTTTTATCTTTTTCTCATTCCCCTCCCCATTTCACTGGGGGGCTATGGGGTGGGGTAAGGGTGAGCAAGCAACTGCATGGTACTTAGTTGCTGTCTGGGGTTAAACTACAACAGCCCTCAAACCCTGGGAAAGCAGCCCCAGCTGCTGTGCTGAAGCCAGTGTGTCACCCATCTTGTCCAATGTTGTCTTGTCCAGAGTGGCCAGGTTGAACACCTCTGTGGAAAAAGAACCCACCTAAACCCCTCAGGTATAACACAGACTGCCTCTTCTACAGATCTCATCCTATTCTGCTGAAGTTTAAATCTTGAAATTTGTATTTTTTTCCCCTTTAGTTTTCCTCTTTCATTTTCAGGATTAAATTTTCTCCATCCAGATATCCTTTCCCATCCTGGAAATATCTCCCTCACTAATATCTCCAACCAAAGGAGAATACTTATGTGACACCCCGGAGAAATGCAGGCTATCTGCCCCTGGTAACCGGCTAAGCCACTGTTTGGGCACTGTTGGTTTTCCACAGGCTTTCTAGGGGCTTACTGACGTCTCGCTAGAGCTTAGCCCAAAATTTTAAAGAAGTGAACAACAGGAAGTATGAATGGAAGCTCTGCCAGCCTAGGTCACACTGAAATCCCGGTGTTCTCCTATCTATCTTGGGTGAGGTCATTTATTGACCCCTTTGATCCTCCTGTCTTTGGAGAGCTATCATTTTGGTAGCCTGTGCAGGAAATTGATGTCCTGGTAACACAGATCCCACCAATGAAAACGTCACTGAGGCTGCACTCCCCATAGCAAATCAAATTCTGATTAATAACCAGCTTCCCACATCTGTAAGTATTTGCTTCGGTGCTAAAACATTCCACACTTGGTGCAAATCCACATGCAGTTAGAAAGGGAGGAATTGAGTGCGCCCTCAGCAAGTTTGC
>NW_009918817.1:0-22975 GCF_000696875.1 Nestor notabilis
AGGAGAGAGACAGATATGTTCAGTCATTTCTTTGACTACCTAAATGATGATCTCACCTACTGGTTTATCCAATGCAAAGCAATACTCAGTCAAGTATTTTACACAGCATGAATCTTACCATTAAAATACTATCTTCCATTCAATTACTCTCATAGGAAGCCTCATAGTACCACAACTATTTCCTCTGTGTATTCTTTGAATAATGGGATATTCAGGAAGAAACCTTTAAGAGATGTTTTAAAGTCTTTGCTCAAGTAAGGCAGAAGTGTTATCAAACAGTAGAAGTGGAAAGTTAGGTCAGATGAAATCATGAGTTTATAATTCCTTATTAGCAACGTTATACTGATCATGGGATATAGTCAAGAACCAAGTGCAGAAGGATGTTTATTAAGTAAAGTACATTTGCCAGGGATAAATGTATCCAAAAAATCTAAAACAATTAGGGAATTGGATTGTTAAAAGCATGTAAAGTAGGCACGTAATTCTATTCTCACTGAGCCAGAGGTAAAACTACCTTTGATGCCCCAGTGGGAGGAGATTATACTAGACAGTTTTCAAAACTCCATCCTACATATACAGAGATTAACAACAAACAATTTCCATATCCCCAAAACAGATCTCTGATGTAAGGATGATCAGAAGTCATGGAAATTACCACTTCAGATGGAATCTCAAAATTTGTTATACTGTGGTTCATTATGAACCACTGAATATGAACATGACAAATGTGCTTTCTATTCTCTTTCACTACCATATTAGAGAAAGCAAAGGATTAAACTGTTCTAGGTAGCAGTCACATTGAGTTTGAAAGTTCCAGTTTCATTTACTGGATTTCAACAACAACTAAACCTTTGTAACAAGAACCTGTGCCACTATCAGGACCTTCCAGACTTTGACTCATCTTTCTATGCATTCACTGTCAATTCACTGACAACTACACTAGTAGTTTATGAACCTTCTTAGAAGGAAATGGATAAAAAAGATGGTGCCAGTACAAACTGGTTAAGAGAGTCACTAAATCTGGAAAGGGACTTCCGGAATTAATACACTTTTTTATGGTATAGAGATACTATCTGGGAAGTGGCTGTACACTTGCATCAGAGCAGAGGACATCTCTGCCTGAAACAAAGGTGCAGAACCTGCCAACAGGAGGAGATGAGAAACTCCTGTGTGACAGATGATTCTGAGATTGTCAGATCTGGGTCAAAGTATTAAAGTAGAACAGAAGTAGTTACTTTTATTAAATGTGGTACATTAACAACTATAAAGACCAACAATACCTCAGCAAACATGGAACTGGTAGAGAAAGCTGCAACGATGTCAGTCTTTCTGTATCAGAGCAGAATATGGTTCAATCTGTTCTTGCACATAGACATTTTAGGACATATCTTTTCAAGTCATTGGCTTCAAAAGACTTGGCATGCAAGGACTAAGTAGTGATATAAGTCACTATCCACAGTCATTACCTGACCCTGGCCTTGCTAACTGCTCTCTCTACTAAGGATTTGAGAAGGGGCTGTTGCCAAGCTTCCCATCAGTACAGGTTTTAGAAGAGACTCCATGCCATGTACTTCACACAACTGAATTTGCTGACACCAATAGATACGTGGTGCACTGTGGGGATGTTTATGCACTGCAATTTTATAATTCCTATTTTGGCTACAAGGAAACTCAACTTTATGCAACTCAGGAACTAAAGCAGACCAAAAAGAAAACTGAAATTCTGAAGAAGGGAAATGTAAGATAGCTGTTCACAAAGTGATGATAGGTGGGAAAAAGCAGATTTATATAACCAGTGACTAAGGTGATGTATTCAGCTTGACAGCAGACACTTTCTGTGAAAGTCAACTAAAATACTGCCTTACAGAATACAAGTTGGAGCAAAATCCAGATCAAGAGTTGACATAATTCTATGAGAATGAAGCAATTCTGCTTTGGACCCTGTCCGTGATACATCAATCTTTAAGTGGCCTGACCTCTTCTTCCTAGCAGAATAAAGGACAGCTACAAAAGCTAATCAGTTTCAGATCTCAGCTTCTAGGAAAGAGACAGTTGTCACCCTTTCTGAATAAGAAAACATGGAAAAGAATTACGAGAAAAAGTCAGACTTGACCACATCTATAAAAGGGTTCAAAGGCTTTTCATACCTGGATAACATTGGAACAGCAGCACTGTACAGTGCCAGTGAGCAGCTTCCCCTGGAAGAGTAGGAAAACAGATAACACCAGAAAGACAATGCAAACACATTTCTGTGTTCTAAAACGGGCCCAGAGAAGACCTGAGCTGGACACGACATACATATGGAGGCTCCTCAAGTTAAAATCAATTTATAAGTGAAAAAGAGGAAAAACCCAAGTAAAGGATTGATTAGAATCTCTTAATTCTTTAATCTTCTACCATCTCTTCCTTATTTGTTAGCTTCAGAAAAAGAAATGTGTTCTATTGCTAATGTGGGGTTTTTTTTCCAGAGATGATATTCACTTCTGGAAAAATTACAATGAAGCTTGGACAGTCTGGTATTTCTGCTCAATAATTAATGGAAGTAAGAGAAACCTGGGAAGAAAAATAAACCAACAAAACCTCCTCCTTACCCAGGCTGCAGTTGTTATCTACACTGCTGTTCAACACACGAAGTTTACCTTAATTAGCTTCTGTTTCAGTTTTAGGATTAACAGATCACTACAGTATCACAGAAGTCGTTCAATATTAAATACACAATTTAACTCACTCCAAGACACTTCCCAACTGCACATGCTCACTCAATGCATTCCATGGCAGAGCTATCCCTTTGAACTAGTACGGTACACAGACATTATTACAAGTCTATGAACATGGTGACAGCAATAATGAATTGAAATGTACATCAAACATTATCTCACTGTCTCATCATATCTGAGTCTGACTATTTAAATGCATTAATAAAAAACATTCTATTATATGACTGGAAAGACCCTACCTTGGGAAAAAACAAACCCACCCTAATTCCAGCTTACTACTTTGTCTTGATTTTATGTATCTTAATTTTAAACACATAGTATTTAGATTTGGAAAGAAGTTTAATCAAAGAAACAGAAAACCTGAGCATTGCCCTAAATTGCTGAAGTCCCAAAAGCCTGCTCCGGATTTCTACTTACTTATTTCCCCATTCACTCAGAAAGGACACCAGAGACTCAGATGGACAGAGATGACAGAGTGATAGTGTGAAGCCTGACGTCCACAGGCTATCAACAGACCAGGTCCAGCATGACCAACCACAAGCCCCTGAGCTCACCTAAAGAGTCTTAAATAGAAGACAGCTTGGTTTGGCTCCCACAGCTGGTGTGGCACCATCAGGTTCCATGGTTTTGTATGGCAAGACAAATGCACATGCAGGAAGAATTATACGAAGGTGTTAACACCTACTTCATACCATCCAGCCAACTGAGAAAATAACGATTCTTTACACCAGCTTAGGCTGTGTTAACTAAAAGGACTGGATTAAAGTCAATGGGAGGATGTCTGCAGTCTTGATGTCCCAATTTCTTTTCCTTTTTCAACTTAAGCACTATGTGAACAAACACACTTCAGACTACTTTTTGACACTGCTGGGAACCAGAAGGTGAGTTGGCAGCACTGTGTCACCTTGCAGAGGAGCCCAAGACAAAATATTGGGTTTTTACTATTTTTTATCTTTTTGAATAATTCAGAGGAGACATTACATCTGTAAATAACAGAAAAGCTACCAATTACACAGAGTCTGCATTTTTACCTACCGACCTGTACTGTACAGACTTCAGTCCCTGAACAATTCTTCCTAACCTGAGTCATTGGTTTGTTTTGTACAGCTACACAGAGGTGAGCACTCTCTGTGAATACCTCTCCAGGAGCCTTCCATTGCAGTATGAGGTATTCTTTAAAAAAAAGTTATTTTTAAATACGCAGTAATAGCTCAGAATCAATTACAGATTGAGGTAATATCTTTAAGACAAATGGAAGGTATCTTATTAACGTAATAGACTTTGGACCATATCCTGAGGGTGCTAAAACTAGGCTCACACATCCTATTAACATCCTAAACACATGGCTTGTTTTTAAAAAGTGCTCAACCTGTAGCAACTTCCAGTGATTTGAAAGTTCAACATATTTGAAAAACATCAAGGTCTGTAACTCAAAATTCTAAGCACAGGTTTAATGGAATTTGCAAAGAAAATTCAAATACCTATTAATATAATTTATGGGCTTTGGACAATACTGCAGGATGAATTCTGCTATAGATTCCTCATTTACCAACTGGTGGTGTAATCCACTGAGGTTTTTTTAACGCACTAGGAAAAACACAGAAACACTTACCCCTACACACTAGTCATTATCATCCCAAATTCACGTTACTGCAACTCTGCCACCCTTATGCACACTCTTAGCCCACAGCCAGGTAATCCCACGTAGCTCAAACCTCTTACACCGAGATTTAAAGTAGATTATGTTGCTGGGTTTTCACTGCTGTGCCTCAGACAATGCATGGTAATTTATTAAGCTGTAATACGATTACAAGTCTGAGCCCTAAGTTTCTCCTGAAGATACAGGTACTTCACTAAGAGTCATGGAGTTACAATCACTCAAGAAGTTACCACTTACCAGCCCTACTGTGTGTGTACTTGAATTAAGCATCGCTACATGCAGTTTAAATCAGTTTGCTTTACCTTCCAATTAGAGTCATTCCATACTCCACTGTGTCTATATCATAAACAATGTAATTTCTGCATTATTGAACCCCATGCAGTTGCCCTTAAAAAATAAATCTGACTCAGGTAGATTTAATTTCCATAAATAAACATTCAAATGGAAGTTAAATTGACGTAACTGGTTTTAAAGCAATATACAGTTGTGCATGGAAGAATATGCATCCATTTAATCACATCAGTTTCTTTTTCCCCATTCTTAAATAGAAGTAAATTTCAAACTAAATTTAGAAGTACTTAAACTGTTAAACATTGCAGAGCTCTAAAATACCCAATTAGTTTCACATAGTTTCTTGGATCTTTAAGGATTAACAACCATAATAATCATCAAAGAGTCAAACAGCAACTATCCACATTATTCTTTAAATCATATTATTTTATTTACAACTTTATAGGGGAAACTTCATTCTACTAACACAAGAGATGACTCCTAGCTAATCAAACCAGGAAATGGTGAATTGAATTTAAAAATCCTGCAGGAACTGAATATTACTTATTTAAGGTTTGGATGTAACACAGTTCCGCAATTTCATAGAATCACAGCATCGTTTACATTGGAAAAGACCTTTAAAATCATCAAGTCCAACCATTAACCCAGCACTGCCAAGTCCACCACTAAACCATGTCACTGAGGGCCTCATCTACACAGTTTTTTCACACTTCGGGGATGGTGACTCCACCACTTCCCTGGCCAGCCTGTTCCAGTGTTTGACCACCATTTTGGTGAAGAAATTTTTCCTAATATCCAATTTAAAGCTCCCCTGGTGCAGCTTGAGACTATTTCCTCTTGTTCTATCACTTGTTACTTGGGACACCAAACCCCACCTTGCTACAACCTCTTTTCAGGTGCCAGAGCCAACTGTCCATAAATTTACATTTATCATTTCGTGAGAAAAAGACTAAACCCAGATAAAGTGTAGGCAAATCCATGACTTTCACAAGAAAAATGAACACTTGCTCTTTCCTAGAAGAGCTTTTATCAGCTGCAGAACTGGAAACTGAAGAGAATTTGGAACCAAGAATTCTCTAACGTTTCTATGTAAACTATCAAAATACCATGCCTGTGGTATGCAGCAACACTTCTCAACTGGATGCTGCAGTCAGCAACAGTAAGAGAAGGTCCATAGGGGAGAAGCTGCAAAAGGTAATGTTGTGTGATTTATTTAGCACCTGTGTAAACAGCAATTGATGTGTTAGCAACACAAATGTCCAGAGTCACAGCTGAATTCATCTCGTTGCATCCAAATGCTGCAAAATGGCATATACCAGATTGCATTAGGTATATTACAAACAATTACGAAATAAAAATCACTGTCATTTTAAAGCCTTGCTCAGGTGTAAAGAAAGAATGACAGAAGTCTGCACACAATAAAACTATATACACCTAAATCTTTTTCACAATCAAGGCATAAAGTTACAGATTTAGAAAGTATTCAAATTTTACATATCTAAACAAGGTTTTGAGCTGTTAATCTACTGTACCTAAATTTATCTCTCTGTAAGACAGGGGCTACAATGATGAACTGCAACTGAGTTTACCATTTGGAACTTATTTAAGTTTCTATTTTATAGATTGTAATACAGCAGCACATATTTCATTATGCTAATCTAGATCCTGGTTGACTGGATACCAAGCAAAGACCGCCTGCTTTATCAGGAAAACTAGGGGAATATCTCCTGGATTTTGGCAGAAGATCAGTCCTTCAGGACTTCTTGGAGTATAAAACTATTTGAAAAGCATCTGCAAGAATCCTACAGAGTGCAAATTAAAAAGCTTGACTTTCTCAACTCTCAAGAATCCAATACCAAATAGCATGCTAGTAACAGAGGAACCAAAACATGCATATCATCTAAATTTCTCTTGCTCTCCACAAGCCGTGTGGACACTTAATATACACCACAGTTCTACAGTTTGGGTCTGTATTTCATTACTCTATGAAATCAGAACTCAAAAGATTAGCCCAAAATTAGAGGAATTGTAGAATCATGCCTGAATCCAGGAGATATGACAATGGTGAGGATATGACGCAGCATGTAGAAAAAGAACAGTTCTCTTTGTATCTGCACAGTCTGTACCTGCCACTCCAGTGTTCGGAGATCTATGAATAATGCTATTTTTAAGAGTTATTCAGGAGCCTTGTTTCAGCACTGTTACAGTTTGCAAAGTAGATGTCCCAAATTACTGAACTCTTAAATACAGTTATATGGCATTAAAAAAAAAACAGAATCTGTGTGTGAGAGAAGCATAGGACTGCAGTAACATCATCAGCAGGGAGCTGTTATCCCCTCCATCTGCTGCAGAACACATCAGGTAGTCAAGGCACGGGAAAATGAGTATTGATGAATCTATGTAACACTTCCTTGAAGTGATGGCAAGTTAACACGCAGGTCCAATCAAAGCTTTCAGCATGCAAAAACAAAATCAAAGCAAGGGCCCTTGAGGAACTAAATATAGCTTCAACTCTAAACTTTCTGAGAAATGTTACTGTACAAGAAAATTGATTTATCCTAATTCAGAGTCTGGAGATACATCTGATCTTTGGACACCTGCCTATCAAGCCACACTTTAACCAGTGGTTTGATTCACGTCTTTCATTTCTCCTTAAAATGGCTATTACAACAAGTGCTATCAATTTGAATCTGGCAGCACAACCCAGTGTCTGGTGCTATTAAAAAAATACATTAAATAGGATTATGTACTTGATCATGATATACACCCTGAAAGCATTTGCTGAGAAGTTATAGCATTATAGATGTGAAAACACTGTAGCAATGTACACATGGAAAGCACTATATTAGGCTGCAACGTCTTTTTAAGGAACAAATTAGGAGTATGTAGAGCAGCTCAGGCCTATGGCGGAACCCCCCCATTGCCCCAGCTCTGGCTGCACCACAGTGGGGTTGGTTGCTGCTCCCAGCTGAGCACCTTCCCTCGCTTTATCCCACAACCCATACCTCCTAAACCACCCGCCTGCCGTCTTGGTGATGGATTTGGTTTGGCATTTCTTCTGCTCTCTACCAATAGGCACTCAAATTTCACTACAGCTGTAGTGGAAGTCTCATGGCATTATACCCATATGATCAGATTGATGATTACAACTGTAGGAGGAAGGAGGAGAAGGAAGAGAACAGAAATCAATGACTTACTGTACCAAGAAAGAACCAATTATTCAGCAAATCTGCTTTTACTGATTCAGTCACACAACCTCATCTATTAAAGTTCCACCATTCTTTGAATTAACTGTTGCTGTCACAGCAATAATATTCACAATCAGCCACTCACATTCTGCAACTACCTAGCTTATATTAGAACTAATCTAGTGATACTGCCTGCATCTAATGAACTGGTTTGTAGTTTAATAATCGTGCTTACCAGATAATTTATTAGACAGCAATAAAGTTTAGATTTACTTCTCACACAATACTGCTGCACTGTTAGAAGAGGTATACATGAAGCTGCATTTTACTCTCAATTACACAAGTATAAATCTTGAGCAACTCTACTAAAGTTATTTCAAATTGACATGCAGCTACTTTGCATTCGAAAATCCGTAATAAAGAGCAGAGTTCTGTTCCATGTATGTGCATTACTTACAGCACTCCAGGTGGTTACTTTGATAATGATACACAAGATTTTTGTAGTTGAAATAAATGGCAATCCTGTTACAGAAAGTGGTTTTATAATAACAAAGGAAATGAACTAGACATTTAGTGCAAGAAGCAGCATTCAGACAATTCCAGGTACACAGTCAAAGATGATCAACTAAAAAGGAAAAACACTCTTAAAAAGGTTGATTTCATTTGCCTTAAAGCTAACTCAGTGAAATGTTAGCAAGCAGAAGCTGTTGCATAAAAGCCTGAATTTGAGATCAATTAAAGTCTTATCAAAGCTAACGGTAAAAAAAAAAAAAAAAAAAAAAAAAAAAAAAAAAATTTATCACATTACCACACTGTGGTTTAGTTCTAAGGCTATGCAGGACTGAAATGCCAATGTTTTCACAGTCTGAACCTGGAAAAACTCAACACTACCAGATATATTAATTTTTTATTTAGTGGGAGAATTTTATAGCTGCTTGATCATGTATAAACATATAGCAGCTTGCAGTCTTTCACATACCTGCCTTCTAACTAAGCACTGGCATTTAATACTGAAGACTCTGATTCTGTTCATACCTCAGCGGTGAAAGTTGAGCAGGGAACTACTGTGAAAGCAAGAGAATTCCTGCATTAGTCTTATAATCCCTCTTGGGGATGTCTGGCTTAGAAAGCCCAATTCGCTTCTCTGTCAGTTCTCCCTCCAGTAAAACAGGGGCTAGAATACCGATTATTAACTTCACATTGCAAGTACTTGGGGAGACTGCCTTCTGCATGATTTTTGAATAATTCTGACCTGTTCAGCAGCAGCCCCACTCATACAAAACAGATTCATATTTGCTAATCTGGGCTCTGCTCCTGGGGATCCAGGCCTCGAGCAGATGAAGAAAGAATATCTAAGTCCAAATCACTGGATTTTCTCATGCCTATGCCCCCTATTTGCAAAAGGGTGATACATAGATATTTTCTTTAACTACTAGTATGTAATTACTAATATTTGTATACTAATACTTGTATATTTAGGCTGCAAACCTATTCAATCACAACGGTTTCTTGGTTCATTTAGTCATACCAGACAAAGTGCTAATTTCTGGTGGAACAGGTAAAAGTCACCAGCATGTGATATATAAACTAATATAAGCATAACTAGGTATTGAAATTGTAAAGTGGGTTCTGAATGCTGCACAGCATTTTTAAACATTGGGAAAACACAACAGAATACACTAATTTTAAAAATTTAGGAAGCATGAAATGCCTAGATTTTTTAAAAAAATTTCCCATGGCTTGCTTTTAACTCACCACTTCAACTTTTAATGAACAAGAGCATTTTGGCTAGAACACCCCACAAGATCTCAAAGCCAACAACAGCAGCTTCCATCACAGCAGTAACTTCAGCCCAAGCTGTGAAACTTTTGCAGGCAGAATGACTTTGAAGTAGCTGGAACATGGTTTTGACCTAATATTTGAAATTTTAGAAAGGATAACTGAAAGAAAAAAAACAAATGGCACCCAACCTCTGCCCCAGTCCTTGAAAGTGTGAGCTTTGTTTCTCAAACGCTGTCTATCCTCTGAAGCTAGCTTTCTCCTCAAACTAAAGTGCCTTCAAAAGGTCTGTGCATCTGCCCACACAGCAGGGAAAGAAAAAAAAAACTAGTTTAAGGTGCTTACCTCTACATGGATTTTTATTCCATAGCATCCTGAATGTGCTGGAAATGACAGAAAGGCCTTGGACAAAATAGAAGGAAAGAAAAATTACAGAAAAGAGAATTGAAAATACGTGGTTGGTGGGAAAGGAAGCATGTAGGTATGCACACCACAAAATCAGTACCAGCTTACATTTCAAAGCTGTAGCTCATAGGAAACTAGGAAGATTTCTGTCCTGTGGTTGTAAGTCAGCCCACTCCAGAGTTAGGGGCTCTTTACCAAATGAGCTCCAAGTTTGGATTTCTGATACGTGCATAAGCTCAAGAGCTGGGCTCACCAGTAGTAGAAGACATGTCGGCCACATGCTCATCTTCTGTCTGCATATTCACCATGTCAGACTCTGTACCTCTTTAACTAAATTCCCCAAAGCCTTCAAAGTAAATACCATTCCTTGGTGTCACAAAGCAATGAAAGCAGAATTCATAAACAGAAAATAGATGAATTAATAAAATAGATGAGAAAGAAAAGAGCGCTAGAGTAACATGAAGGGGGAAGACAAAAAAAACGGCAAGGATGGCACTTGCAGGGCCCTGAACACAAAGTAAATCTAATGGAGGAGGTCAAAAAGAATTGAAAATGGTGAATTTTCTCTATCATCCTATCTCTCAGCACTGATGAGCTAGAAGTATAGCAGCCCAACTGCAGCTGGTACTTGCTAGTAGAGCTAACTTTAAATTCAATTTTATCATTGTAGCTTAAGCTCCCACTCATAAAATTATGCTCATCCATCAATCCCTAAAAGCCACCTATATATTGCACTTGGCAAGAAGCAGCCACATGTTCAAAAAAGTGAGTTATTCATGTCACTCTTGTCTGCCCTGCATTATGTATTGATCATCCGCGTGAAGTGACCACATGGCTTTAGCATCCTTCAGCCACCAATGATGTGTCCAATCATTTACAGAAATGCAATAATCAAAGATCTTACTGATCTTTCTCTTGTCTTTTCTTTAATAAACTCCCCCACCTCCTGCCACCTCTCTCTTTAGGAAGCCAACTCCCAGCATCTGTCACAGAGAGAAAGGATACATTTTGAAATAAGATGCCTAGAGAAAGCTGAATAAATTCTTAAAAAGCCGAAAAGAATTGCTCCATGGTATCAAATGCAAAATAAATGTAACCTCATACCGATACCAACAAACGAAGTAGAATAAATCAGAAGTGCATAGAAATAAAGCAAAATCTTCTCCTTACTGCCCCATGGGCAAGTCCTTTACTGAGTCCACCTCTGTGCTGGTCTCTGAGCTCTTTGAAACCTCTCCTGAGTGTTCAAGAAAGATTTTGACAAGAATGTCTGTCACCCCTAATGCTGCACTGAGCCCAGTTCCACTTCCTTGAGGCAATCCAGCAGACCTCAGAAATATTAATCCCTTCTGCCTTAGGCTAAACAAAACCAGAGAATCTCTTGGTTTGAGTTTCCTATTCCACCACAAGCCCCAGAAGCTATGGCTGTCAGTGGACTCCCCAGTAATATCCATATGTTAAGCTAATATTAATGGACAGATAATCCTTTGCATTTGTTTTTGACCTATCTGTAGTTTTTTATCTTCACCCAAAGTGGTAAAGCCAAGAAATACCTATAGTCGAGTTCCACAAATCAAGCTGGAACTTGTTATCGGAAATATTTTAGTGCTACAAAAGATATTAAATGACAAAAATATGTCAGCATTCAAGATAAAAAAAGAAAACAATTGAAGTAAGAAACTGAGATAAGGCTTGGGCAGCTTTGGGATTTTTGGCATCAGTCTGTTCTACATACAAGCTGTATTTGAGTTACTTAAATACAAGACATTGGTCACTTTTAATACATCATATCCATAGTTTTTGTATTTCTAGAAGCTTTTTGGTCAAAATAGTTGCATTTGTCAATCTAAAACGTAAAGCTATTTAGTCATAAATACTTCTAGCACCAGTGGAGACCCTCTGTGTGACTATTGAATAAAATCTCTATCTTGATTTGAGCCATATTGAATTTAACTGTTTTAATGATAACTGCTCTCACCAAGATGTCATGCAATAATGTTTCTCAGTCTGCAGGGAGAGATTGCAGCTGAACTGAGACAACAGCATCAATAGAGTTTTCTGCTTCTCTGCTTCATACTTTAAGAAGGCATCTTCTTTCACACAGATTACCTGTTAAATATCATGTAAAGATGATGCTCATTCGACTGGCAAAACACACAGCATTAAGGCCAGCCTAGACAATTTTACTAATTGTAGCATAATTTACTAATTTTGCTACAAATTTACTCATTTTAAGTTACTGAAGACATCTTCACAGGCTTGGTTGTTTTAGCTTAGGCACTAGTTTTTTTATTCTGTCATAAATCAGAACAAGTTGAGCACAAGGCTACTACATAGCACCTTGTATTCCACATGTATAATTATCTGTATGTTCAGTGAGTTCAATAAAAGGACTGTGGCAATCAAACTTGCCAATACCTCAGCAAATCTGGAAGACCACCACTGAAGTCAGCACCCCTTTCCTTCGTCAGTTTTGTACACAAGTGTAATGTCATTGACCCAGCAGATAAGTGTGAGCTCAAGAGAGGCACAAAGCAACAGTTGGACCACTGTAAGCAAGGTGAGGATTGGGTTTGTGGTGCCAGCCTATGCACATTTTTAGTTTCTTATTTTGACAAGTATTCCATCTACTAATAAAGCAAGAACCTCTCCTCTGAAATTAAACACAAGTGCTTTTGCAACTATTCTGTGTACCACAATGTAATAAAATAAGCATTGTTTAAAAAAGCCCGCACGTTACTTACTGCCAAACTAACACTGAACAAACACAGAAACAATGACAGCAGATATGCAATAAATGTTATTTTGTCCTCAGACCCTTCATCCAAGACTTCTGCCAAAAGTTAAGTTACTTTTGAAAGCTTAAAATTCTTGAAAAGCTAGAAGCACTTTGGAGTTTTTCTACTTCTCCAAATATTGAATTACGCTATGTGCATGCAACCGATGACTGAAAAGAAGTAGTGTTATTTATGCCTGAGTAAGACCAAAAGTGTATACAGTAAATGTTTCTGACAAGATCAGGACAATTCCTGAAAAAGCATCCCATGGAATTGGAGTGGAAAGGGAGAGTTCATCTTCAGCTCTTGTACAGAATCCGGTAACTATTTCTAATCCTTCTAAGAGCAGAGGAAAGCATGAGAACTGGAAACATCTGGAGTCGAATACTGGCGCTGATGTCTTCACAAATGTGTCAGCATTTCATCCAACACTGACTATGGGAGATTTATTCTGTAAGCAAATGCACTTTTGGAAATCCCCTTGGTGCTTACCTGTGTTATTAAGACACCTATTAAGACACAAAGTGTTCCTGTCCAGGCTGGACGGGGCTTTGAACAAACTGGTCTAGTGGTAGGTGTCCCTGCCCATAGCAAAGGTGTTGGAACCAGATGAGCTTTAAGGTCCCTTCCAACCCGAACTATGATTCTATAAGGAAGCACAAAGCGAGCAAATAAATACAGCTTCAGAATGTTGACTACTGGCAATCAACCTCTCAAGCCTGCAGGATTCTTCAGAGAACATGTTTTATTAGCCTTGATCGTCCAACATCTAATACCTAGAGGGGCCCCACACTATCCTACATACAGCACTGGTGTAACACAGGTCACTTCTCAGTGAAATTCCCAGCAAATTGCCAGAAGCACTAACGAGACTACACATTGCTATAAACTCAACAGTTAGAGCCACAAAAAAGGGATTCTCAGCTGGGCATCACCAGCCAGCAGAGTTAAGACTGTTACCAGGTTAAGAAGATTTTGTAACTCTCCTCCCAGCTGCCACACTGGAATAACAGGCCGTGGTGAAATGGAGACACTGGCTGCAGCAGAACAGCACAAAAGTTACAGGCTGGCTTCAGCTTCCTATACAGCAAGTGTTTGGGGTTTTAAACCTCATTAATGATATTCTCATTTAAAGTCCCTCTGCAAAAAAGACGTAGACTTCCCTTTAGCTCTCTACTTTCTGCATTGTGAATGGAATAATATAAAAAGTTTTACTTCTACTTTTAATTTCTAATGGTCCTGCATGTCAGTCTTGGTAACAAATATCATGCAATCTGCACCAATGTGCCAAGGCTCTGCCCACCTCAGCACACCACAGATCTCTCCCAGATGTACTTATCACGGGCAACAATTTATTTCAAAACATCTTAAGCAACCACATTTGCTTGTTTGTCTTCATAACCTTTGCATCTGCCCTACTTATTCCTGGAGAATTAATCTCACACTGAGTAACCACATATCTTGTTCTTTACACAAGCTTGGAAGTACACACACAAGGCAGGGCTGCTGAACTGCAACTTCAACAGCTAATTTAATTTCCTTAACACACACCCTGGGCATACCTAGATTTGAAACGAGGAATGAGATGGCATAAATAAGGTCAATCAAAGCAAAAGTTGGAAATTATGCTAAGTGAGGATATCTTGAGTTAGGTACCAGTGCAAAGTTCAGACCTTGGGCTGCCACAAGCCCTGGGTCAACACTTTGCCTCACTATGTGTTGATGCAGTGAATAGCCTAAATTAATTGCATGTAAGAGGACATACAGCTGTGTAAATCTGCTCCCTGCAGGCACAGAGCACGTATAGCAGTAAATACTTGGAATAAAATGTAGGTGCCCAAAGTACACATGGGGAATGAGCTATACCCTTGTTTGACCTGAGATACTAAGTGCAAGTACAGATTGCACAGTTCAAGTTTTACCAAGCAATGAACGCATATGACTTGGAGAGCATTATTCAGGATGTCATGCTAGTGTAGCATGTCATTAAGGGTAAATCTACAGTAATACCATTCGAGATGCTGGAATAACACCAGTTTAAAGTAGTCAAAATTTACAAGAGAATTAAGGAATCTCCTTACTTTGTTTTGCATGGGCTAATTAACAGTAACTGCAAACTGCACTAATGAGGCAAGCTTTATCCAAGTGTAAGCAGCAAAAAAACAACCTCCTAAGCAATTCCCTGTCTAAACATTAAGTCTTCCTCAAACTTAAAAATGCATTCCCTACCAATTTATTTTAATTACCCATAAGCAACAGGGGGGAAAACCACTCACATTTTAGTAATTTAAACCCAAATTTCACTAGTACACAGATGAGCTACAAAGACCTCCATAACACGGCTCGGGATGGAAATGCTGACAAGCTGTTGAATCTAATGATGCAACAGAGAGATTAAATTTACCTCACAAGCTATTTGAATACAGACAGAGACAGATGGAGAAAGTATATCAAATATTGGTATTTCAGGGGGAAAATATGAAATAGTGAAAACATAATTATAAAATCAATTTAGGAAACATAAAATCTACTAAGGTCTGAATCCTCTAGTCTACAGAGATCTCAAATGCAACTGCTGAAGGATCAATGCTACAATTTAATTGTGCAGATATTCTGAATATATATTACAAAGAATAGATGTTTCTACCCAGCTGCTCCATATCCCATGACAAGAGAACCAAGCCTCACTGTCCAACCACAGGACCTGACTTCAAACACTGGCTTCAAATCCTGGCTCTGATTCCACTCCTTTCAGAGACTCTGGGAAAACAATTTAACTCCTAATGGCACAGTATTAATGCCGACTAATCCTGCACAAACCCTCTGATGTATCAAGGTTTAACTAATGAATTCTCTTGAAGCATGAAATTTAATCTGATCACTGGGATAGCAAAAATTCACCAAGAAGTCTCCTGTCTCCCCCCAGAAGCAAGTCTTGTGTAGGCACAAAGTCACCATCTCCGCTCTACCCAACATCCCTTCCCCTGCCTTTGGGAAGACTTGGACCCTTGGCAGACAGAACATTACCCTGCCTGCTCCACCACACAGGCACAAGTTCAGACAAACCAGAGTCAGAGCCACTTGCAGCTGACCTGAGCATAAGACAGGCTCCTCTCTTGGTCAAATATTATACTGAGGAAAACAGATAAATTTCAGTTGTCTCAATCTCCCCCCTTAGCACTGTGAAGCTAAAATTACTTTCCTTTTATCCAATGGACAACTGTGAAGCCACGTTATTTACTGAACAGGAACTGCATATCCTAGCCCACAAACCTGTATTACTATCCTGGTTCTTGACACTGCATTTGAAGTGATAGAGACCCAAGAAAAATTGTGCAAAATTCTTCTCCCACTTGCACTCCTTCAGCTACTGTGACTATTAGCCCTGAATATCTTACATAACTTTTTCATCTCTTCAGTCATCTTCATATGATTAAAACTCTCCTGTTCACACGCAATAACCTCTTTTACTCAGCGATGTTCACCCTCTGCTCAATACCTTCCTTTTCATGCTGCTAACAACTCAGTAACTGATGACGGCAGCTAAGTCTGACTCTTCCATCTATTCTTTGCCTGAAATCACAGGATGTGACCCACATGGTACATTTCTTTAAGGACAAAAGTGTTGGTGACACCACATCTAACCCCACACAACATTAAAACCAGGTGAAAATGTACATCCTCCAGCACTGACCTCAGCAGGACAGCTTTACTCATCAGTAAATTGCTGCCCACCTCACAAATAACCTTTCTCTTCCTCTTGCTTTGCAATTAGCATCTTTGATGAAAGCTACAGAAGAGAGCATATACTACTGGGCTCAAAAATTCCTTTTCCCAAATGAAGTTTCTTCAAGAAGTGTGTTGCAGCAACATGAGCAGTACATTCTTCATGTGGCAGAGGGGAAATCAAGACACTGCTGTGTTTACCAGCTGGTTGGGGATGAGGTGGGAATGAGAACAGATAGGAGAGAAGCACATGCAGAGGAGCCATGAGGGTGTTGCAGCTGCATGCATTTACAAGCCAACACAGGCAGCTGTCAACTGGTTCACAGATGACATGGCAGCCCTGACTGTACCACATGCTGTACTGGATTATGCAGGTCTTCTGAACTATCTCCTTGAAACAGTCAGAATAATCCTTTCTCTGCAACAGCTTCTGGTTTCTCTGAACTGGTTCTGGTTCATGTAGGATGAACCTCACAGTCACAGAGGACAGACTCACAAAGCTGCCTGAAAATATGTTCCATAGATTCTGACTTTAAGACCGGAAGGACTGCTGTGATCCCTCTTCTGACTTCACCTCTGACAGAATGGAGCATATAAACCCCAGAAATCTCTCAGTTCCTTCCCGTACATCTTTTAGAAAGCTACAGTGTGAGACATCAAGTGGGGGAGACAGGGCAGCATTCCCTGATGAGACACTCCTAGGGATAACACCCACACGCACCCCTATTACGAACCTGTGCTTTTACCTCCTGCTTTAATTCGTCTAGCTTTGGTTTCCAGCCACTTGATCTTGCCATGTCTTTTACACCTGGATTGAAGATGCCTCTACTCTCAAAAATTATTCCCTGTGTGGGTAATTATAGCTGTCACACCATTCAGAAACATGCTCTATGTTCTCACTTCTACCATAATGATTTAACAAACAGAGCTAGTCAATCTTTTTTTAAAGTAGGTGTTTGTAGACCAAAATGGACTTCTCTGTAATTAAAAATAGGGAAGGAAGAGAGGTTTTGAAGTTTCATTTAGTTACTTAGACAAAACTTTAGGTCTCCTTTTTTTATCTCCGCAGTTATTTGAGGGGTTTTTCTTCCTTTTGCCAAATCTTTCCACATCCTCTCATTTCTCAATAGCGAAATCAAAAAGAGGGAGGCAGCTAGATTGAAATTCAAACACTTCATTAGAAACCCACAAAATTTAAAGCTTTCTCCTGAAATTTTCAAGTTTTAAATAGTGTAAAAACTGAAAGCATAAAAAGTTTCCTTTTCTCTTTGTTCAGGCAACTCTGTCTTGGCAGGTTACAGTCTCCCATTAAATTATATTCTTGAAATTAAAATACATGGAAATATAATTTTGAAGGAGCATTCCCTCTGCTACCCACCCTCTGCAATGCTCTTTGCCCCCTCTCTTTGCTTAGATTTTCCTTCTTTCTTCATTGTTTCTGAGCTTTTACAGGAAGTTCTTCTGTTGTTTAAAGACACAAGGAAAAAAACCATCAAATGCCACTGAAGGATAAATGTATACAGAAAAACAATCATGAGCTGTTAAATTTATTACTTCCAGCAGTATAATAATATGACCTTATTTGCAATATATCTTATTTGTTGGCTGTTACATAGTAGCTCTTTGAAATACGCAAATTCTGCAATAATGTCTTAATAATATCAAACTGTCTTACATAGCACATACATTATCTCATGTATTGAAATAACTTCTCATTATAGCATTTCCTAACTCCTACGTCCCCATTTGACAAACATTTAAACATTTTTTACCTCGTATTTTCAAGTATGGCTGACAAATGCAGAAGATGAACACTTGCAGGAAAATAGGGGAATATTGATGACTATACTTTTTATCTATGACATTGGATTTTTCTGTTTTCATTGTTCACAGCGCTAATACAGCCTGGGGAAGGCAGCGCTGCTTCAAAATGTAGCTACTAATAGAAGCAAATCATTAATAATCACACATTCTTTTTTTCAAGTATCTGCTCCCTTAAATCTCAGTATTTCTTACACCTAAATTCTATTTTTAATGCGAGTATAACAGAAAGCTGATCAACAGAAGAGAGCTGGGCTTTATTTTTCCTGTTTCCCCACCCAGCAAAATTGCCATTTGGTTTCTCTCAGAACAAAATCATCTTCCTGCTAACAGTAACAGGAAGAACGCTTCATTTTCAAACCCTAAATTAAATTCTAAGAGCCTGAAAGTAGAGAGCAGGAATAAACATGAAGCCCCACAAGTCAATTTTGCAGTCACCTTCTGAACCACACACCCACTTTCCTGACAACAAACCTACTCTAATCTACAATAGAGGTTGACAACGATGTTCCTGTGGTCACAACACTCCATTATATCAGGCAAATAAGTGTTTCTTTTATTCATAATGCCCTTGTGTTTTGCTGTCCAAAGTCATTCAGGTGAATTTACTGAATGTATTTGCACAACAGTAGATCAATTGGAAAAGCTTAGGAACACATAATTATTCCATATCATTGCATTTTATTGCTGTGATGGAATAAAGTTATCCAAGGGGGAGGGGGTGAGGGAGAGAAGAAAAAGGGGAAAAAAAGATCCATTCCAGAGTACAGAGGGTTTATTTCTTTCTATTTCTCTTTTTTTTTTCCCCCTAAATGTCCCTAACTCTTTTACTTTCATAAGCAAAATGATTCACTGCAGGAAATGAAGCGTTAATGCAGCTTCCCGACATCTTGAAGCTACAGCTGTTTCAATAGAGAAGATTTTTAGCCCTGAATGTACTAGTAGCACTTGGAGCTGAAAGCATCTATTGAGTGAAGAAGGGCTTGACCCTTTGCTCAGTGACTTCAAAGTTGTGAGTCATATGGCCCGGAAAGAATCTCTGAAGTCTTCAGAAATAAAAGTGCAACATAACCATTGTGCTACAAATGGCTTCTGTAAAAAAGCGTATTTACCATCATGCACCAAATTACATAAATGAGTCTAAAAATTTTAACTGCATTTTTCAAAGGATAAGTGCAAGGAAATAGGAAGCTGCAGGCCTGGGCAGCTAGGTCTCACTGATCTGAGAGGAGCTGGTGCAGCTCCCACTGCCATCTGCAGCACAAGCTGGGTCTAGGCTCTGCTCTCCTCACCTCCCACAAGCAAATTCTGGTCAGGAGCAGATGGTACATGCAGGGGAGATTCCTGTGACTACAAGAAGGCCAGTATACCTAAAACACCACTTGATGACACCAGCATAAATTGCTTTGTCAAAGAAGAACGAGTAGGAATCACAACTGCCAACAACTGTACTGTCATCAGTCTTCTTCAGCAAATTGCTTAATTTACCAATTGCAGATCATGCTTTTCTTTGCCTCTAAACCTTTTCTTACTAGCTTTAGTGAGAGCTCCCATCTCTCAGACCCTCAGCCAGGGCCACTAGGCTGAGACTAAAAAGACTCCTTTTTAGAACGAGTCTCTAAAAAAGGAAGGAAATACCTGCAGGTATTGCTGAACAACTGCACAAGAGGTAACAGCTACTACAAGCACCATCTCTTGTCCAACGTAACCAAGATAGCGCGAATATATTTCCCCATTCTATCTGCATAAAATATAACTGAGATAGAGGAAAGAACCTCTCAATAAACAAAAAGAGAGAGCATAGGAAAACAATGAGCGGACTAAGGAAAAAGCTGGCGAAGTTAACTATCAAGGAAAAACTGAGTAATTATTGGTTGCAATGGAGGGAAATAAATGGAAAGGATACAAACCAAAGGATTTAAATACTGCAGGCAGCAATAGCAAAGGAGACAGGAAAACTGGTAGGAAATAAAATAAAGAAGAGCCTGTGGAAGAAAGGATGGAAGTGCATGCTTATTCCCCCAAGAGCTGTGAACACTAGGTATTGATCTAAATAGACAGTACCAGTGCTTAGAAAAGCATTTCTATAAGAAACATATAAAACATTTATATAAGAAATTAATCAATAGACAGGCTTCCATGCTCTTAATAACTCTAGGTTTATGTAACATCTTCATTTGAAATCTAAATCATTTAAACTGATGTCTGTGGGTGTCACAGTATGACGCAGACCTGGGGAAAAACTACTGAAAACAAAGTATTCCAGCAATATAACAAAGGAAAGCCACCATTAATGAAACTCAATTTGGAAAGATTCAACTAATTCAAAATCAGCCTTGACTCCCCAGAAAAGAGATCATCTCTTTACGGTCATACAGACAGCCCAGTTAAAATCTTTTGCTCGCTGTTATGGGGAAAGATGCACTTTTGATCTGTCAACCAACCTCCTCTCCAGTGAAGAGGCTCCCAAAATACTGTCTCCCAAAATACTTTAGTTCCAACAGACCCCAAGGTATTCGTGATTCTTCCAAGACATACAAGAAGAACGGATACTAAAGGATACAACAAAAACTTTGTCTTCCTTTAGATGGGTCTTTTAATTCAACAGCTCCACACAAAATATGATAAACAAAGCTCAATTTGATGTGAAGAGAACTATTTTGCAGACAGATAGACTATGAAAAATAAGATGTTTCCCAAAAGGACTGGCTTGCAAGACATGCAAGGGCCAGATGAACCTGTCTGGTGACAGCCCATACTTATTTTTCCTACCTACAGCTGCCCCCTGTCTGCAGACTCTGAAGGGTTAAATACAAGAGGGCTTTTTCCTATTCGAAACTCCATGCAACCTATTTCCTTGCCCAGCACATCTCATGCATTGTGCTGGCACACAATGAAACTATTCAGAAATTCTTATGATTCAATCTTTTTCTGTCATTGGTTTTAACTTCCGTCTAAGGAAGTGTTACTGTGGAATAACACAAGTGCTCTGCTTAGAATTACTTTAGGTTTTTAATTCATCTCTTCCAGACTTAGAGTGGCACAAGCTGAAGCAGAATCTGGCCATTTCCATTTCTCACGTCCTTAAAATAGATCCATGAATTGTGGCTTCATTACTCTCTTCCTCAGATATAGGAACAATGCTGGGTTAGATCATTAATGTCAGAGGGTTGCTCTAAACCCAAAGCTATACAATGATTTTGGCCAGCTGAGGGAGCAGGTCTGGTGCTGTTCCTTATCCATTCAATAGGTGATAAATCTTTTCATTCTGGAAGGGTGCTGCTATCAAATGTGCAGCAGCTTCTTGTGATTTAAATGTCCATTTGCATCTGAAAAAATTCTCTTCCTAAATTATGTGTGCACTCCACGTGTAATGCTTCACAGCAATCAAATTACAGGGCTAAGAATGGTGTGGACATTTGAATGCTACACATCAGTACTTACTGCTACTGATAACACAAAGTTAACCTATCTGTAATTAAAGATGATGAAGAAAACCACTCCAAGCCCCGATGCCCCCAGAAAAGCTTGGAGAATAAGCTAATAGAACAGCACGGGCAGGGAAGTGTCTCATGGAAAGGCAGTTTGTGGCTCCATCTCAGTTTGCCAGACCTCCAATTATGACCTACACAATCTTGCTCCAGGGTCAGGTATCCACACTAAAGAATAACCTCAACTGTAAGGGTCTGGTTTGTTTTATTTAGAATATGCCAGGGTAAAAAAAAGAAACTCTCTATGAAAACAAAACTACAGCGGGTAAAGTTAATTCTTTCCAGGTTTGGAACCAGTCTGATCCAACAAGCCAAGCTTTGTCCCACATCTCTTGGAAAGACAGAAAATTTGCTTACACTTGCCCTCAGGAAGGGCGAATTGGGTAGCAAAATGTTGGTGGCTGAGCAAAATAAGTGGCTTGTGTCCAACTCGTTTCTCAGATGGCAGAAGACAAAGCTCTAAGTGATCACAGTATCTCCTTGCTGGAAGACAAAACCAACGTTCTTTAATAAAAGATGCTGTATCATGGAGGATTTGCCACCACATACACACATCCTTCTGATTTTGATGAAAGTCTCATAAATAAAATTAACAAAACTGTCTCTCTCCCTGGCAGATCATTTTTTATCAGAGCCAAATTTCTTAACAAATAACAATTACCAAGCCACGCTGACTGCAAGTACACCCAACAGTCACAGACTACAGGATGACATATTATATCCATGAATACCTCACAATTGAAATACATTTTCCCCACGGAACTACATCACTGCTTGATTTAATTTTTTCTGACATTTGGCCTGGAGCATCTTTAAAGAAATGAACTTAGGATGGCTTTGCTGACAGCAAAGGACAAACCACAGCTATATACTCAAATCCTGCTTAAATCATGCACACTACCCTTTTAAAACACTAATCCTGCATAAATTGCAGGATAGTCACTGGGATCTATTAGTCAGAGTTCATCTTCTACGATTCGAGGACGAGCTATAGGTCCATATACGTAGTACAAAAGGTCCAGCATAAATCATACGACTGTGAAGAAATGAACATTTCCATCAGTGACAAATTTATTGATGTCGAAGGAAATATGCCAACCCATCAGAATCCCTACCAGGG
>NW_009918818.1:0-32519 GCF_000696875.1 Nestor notabilis
AAAAAAATCACAGACCCTCCCAAAATGCCACATAAAATATTCTTTTCCTTACAGACACTGTAATAAGCAATAATCAGATTTCAAAAAGCTGTTTCCAATTTATGTGTAGCTTTCAACTGTGTGCAAGCTCAAGGAACTATGTCCATCCACTTGCAAATAGATGCGTGTACAACACTAACATATAGCGTTACACATTTGACCCTTTGTGGTTTTAAATTAATTGCCATGCTGCCAAATCCTTCAAGACAGACTTTCACAAACACTTCACATGCAAAGCAGAGACACTTCACGAGCAGCCAAGTAAAACATTCTCAGCGTGAAATAAGTTTAATGTTACTTCGCATGTTTGCACTTGTTTTATTTTCCATTTAGAGCAAAACAGGAAAATGTTTCCCAAAAACCTTTTACAAACACTTCTCTCATTTAGCAGCCTCATCACTGCTTCTAATAAAGAAGCCTCATCTAATAAATACCCGCAAAGCCCTTTATTGCTTCCTGTACCATCTTACTGTAACTGCTTTGCCCTAAACATTGAGTATTAGATATTCCCCAGGAAACTGATCAAAATTACATAGCATAAAGGGCAACCAACAATCTAGGGTATAATTAAATAACAGCAAATTAAAGAATTACTCCAATGTTTATACTCAGTTACATAGAAACCCTGTAAAACTACGTACAACATGTACTTCAGTACCCAGTATTGTTCACCATATTGCTACTGATTTATATGTCAAAGCAGCTAACACTGAGTTTCAAAGCAGTACAGACGATGTACGTTTATCATACTAAGATGCTGTAATCACATTTGATGAAGGATGAGGAGAATTTACCAGCTGAACATCTCAAAGGTAATATACACAATTAATGAAACCATTTTGCGTCCATCCCAGCTATACTTTGGGACATTATGAGCTGGCAAACAGCCTGGTAAAATAGCGTGGCAGGCACAGCAACACTGCTGCACATCCACTTTCAGTTCTCTTGGTCAAACACCACTAAACCCCCACCAACCAGGACCCAGAGATGAATGCTCTCATGTCTGTATTGTCAAAGGACCACAGGAATAGATTATCAACTGTGGTCTGATATTCCTTCCTGGAACTCCTGAAAGAGTGGGAATACAATCTATTTCCTTCTCTTTTCGGATTTTTAAAGAAAAACTAAGTATATTTTCTCCTTTTACTGGAACCACTACAGATCTCTCCCAAAATCCTGTTTTGGAGAAAGCCTGCAGCCACCAGCTCTCTCTTTCTCCAATGAGCACATTATAAGCCTTCACAGGACATGCGTCTGGCCCCTCTGCCCCTGCATCTTTCCAGAGTCTGGAGCAAAAGGGTATTTGTAGTCACGGATGGAGAGAGGAAAGGGGTGTCTCCACATGCCTGTTCACCATTAACCACATCAGTCTGCATACTTTAGAAAAATACCTTCTATCTGGTAAATGTGAAACAATGTATAAGGATGGAAAAACATTAAGCAACACGGGAACAAAATGTTTTACCTGTTCGCTCTTTACAGTTCAAACTAATCACTACTAAATATGTACCTTAAGAGCAATAAAAGAATCCCATACGCAGAAATAAATTATACAGATTACTTAAAAGATCTGGCCCCAACATTTCCAGAGACAATGAAGCACTTCTGAAGGGCTTTTTTGTTTCGTATCAATACAGCAAAGAAGAGAAACCAAATTTAGGACTTTAAGCATTTTTAAGCTTGTAGCTATAATTACTCTATCCTAAGGACCCAATATAACTACAGTAATTTCTGAGGGGAAAAAAAAAAAAAAAAAAAAAAAGAATTAAATTAAGCTCATTCCACCTAATCTTCCTCAGTATTGCCAAGGATGTGCACAATTGGTCTTTGTTAATTCTTTACCACAGAACATCCCTTGAGATAAGTTTCTCGCACAAGCAAGAAGTCCACAAGCGAGTCAGCTTTCAAGAACATCTTATCCAATACAATGTATTAAAGAGAAGAACTACAGTGAGCATTTAACCTCTTTTGCTGATTCTAAATTGACACACACTGAGCCCTTTCTTAAACTCAGAGTTTAATCCAGGCAACTAGTTAGGAATATTAATCAGCAGTACCATATCTATAAGTTTACACACACACAAAAATAAATCTAAACTTTCAAGGCCGACTCCTTTATGCTCTTTTGTGAATAAGAACAGTGCTGGTAACCCAACACTGAAAAAGAACCAGAAAAACCACCAGAACCATGTGTTTTTAACCATAGTGTTTAAAACCAGAAATTTACTTTTAGGAGAAAATGCAATACTTTTATACTCAAAGTCAATGAGTTCTCTTCATCACAGTGGCTGAGCTCTCAGAGTACAGCCACCCAACAAAATACACAGCAGAAGAGACAAAGTAATGTTACAGAAGACAAGGACTTTTTCCATTAAGATATTTTTCATATTCCACAACTAAAAAATGCATATAAACTTTTATATAGTCATATGAAAATAATGAACTCTCTTTTCATTATTAGGCTTTCAAAACTAATAATTTTTCTTAAATACACAACATTAAAACCATGTTTTGATAGTACTTCCTAGCTATGCCATAACAATTACTATCCCAAATAAATTAATCCCCAATTATTATGTTTCTTGTGTCAATTTGAAGCTTCTTGCATCAATTTTTGAATATCTATTGTCTGGAATATTAACTCCATACTATAAACTGGAGTCCACATTATTATTGTTTAGGTATTTTAGGTTTGGTTGGTTTTTAAAAGGGAATGCCTAAAACAGAATGCTCAATTTTTTTAAATTTTGGGTTTGCTATCACATTGTAGCACCCTGCAAAAGAGTTTCACATGGTTTATTTAATTTCACACACTACTATCCATCATGTCTTTAGATCTGTGTCAGAGACAATGCTATAAAGGCCAACTTGAGTCCAGAATGGCAATGATGTTAACAAGCTTCTTTGCGTCACAGGATCCTCCAGCCATACAGACTCACACTGACCGATTATCTATCTCACACTTTAAGTCAAGGTTGCCAGAAAGGCCTGAAAAAATTTACAGATAAGTATTTCCACAAACACAAATCACTAACATCAAGTGATGTTAATGTAACACCATAGCAGGTTACGAAGATATAAAGGCTAGATTCAAGGTTCAGCTGTCTTGTGCTATTTAATTTCCTGTTTGCATTTTCATCTTTTGAGAAGTGTACTATATTAGTGAGGGAATATACTGAAATTATGCCACAATTATCACTAAATTAGTTTTCCCAGCAAGCACACTGTAGTAGACAGAAATATGGAAGCGTTGGTGGTTTGTTTGTTTTGCTTTTTTTCCTCTTCTTCCCCACTTCACACTAGGGACTGGATGGTAACACAAAGGCATAATGACACAGGGGTACATAAAGCACAGACCGAGAAGTCTCCCAGGCTTTAACAACTCCTGTCACAGTTCCAGTTCCTATGCTCTGCTGAAGCAGATGATCATCCAGCCAGGCTGGATGGGGCTTTGACCAACCTGGTCTATTAGAACGTGTCCCTGCCTGTGGCAGGGGGTTGAAATAAGATGGTCTTTGAGGTCCCTTCCAACTAAAACCATTCTTTGATTTATGACAAAGGCCACAAGAAGAGGACTTCAAGAGAGGTTGTAGCATCCTTCTCTCCCTGGGCCACTACCAAACAGAGGCTCACTGGCAGTACAGGAAAGCAGCAGAAAGCCTGGTGCTTCACATCTTCCCCAGCAACTGCTGCTAGTCTGCTACGGTCTAGCTACTTTCATTTCAGCCTGAGAAACTTCCAATGCATCAAGCTGGAATAACACCCCCAAACCCCACAGATCCATTTGTACAATACTTCAATTGGGGTCCATTTATTAACCATAGGTAACAGTTCTGTAACTGCCTGCCCCATTTGGCCTTGATGTAAAGTGGTTAACGCAGAATGCAAATTTTCACATCTTGCCATTTGTGAAGGCGTCAGAATTACTTGAAGAGTTAGCTTCATAACTGAAAGTAGAGTAGATGTTGTGAAATGCCATTTCTATAACAAGCTCATCATGAAAACACATACCCACCCTCATTTTACATTTAAAATGAAAATATCTCTTATGCAAGTATAATAGAGTGAAGGCTGGAGACGGGTGTTTTATCCCTGAGCTGCTTTAAGAGACTTTTGTTTTAAACTGATGAATAATGCAGGCAACAGACTTTCTGGACATAGTTGAAGAATCTCTCATGACAGGTGACCACAAGATAAATTGCAAGAGTAACTGCAAAAGTCACGGCAACTTCACAGTACAGTGCAGAAGCACCATAAGCACTTAACACCACCATGGGGAAAAACCCGGTGCCCACTCCTGCGAGTACAGCAGAAGTAATAGCAGAGCAATCCTGCTAAACACCACTGGCCACATGACACACACCCTTCACTCAGCAGAAAGCACCATCTCCAACAGCAGTGCCTGAGCGGCAGCACTAAAGCACAGGCAGAGGTGAGTTGGTAATAAAGTTTTTTACAAGGGCATGCAGATACGGAACAAGGGAGACAGGCTTTAAACTAAGAGAGGGGAGATCTAGATTAGATATTAAGTAGTTCTTTACTGTGAGAGTGATGAGGCGCTGGCACAGGTTGCCCAGAGAAGCTGTGGCTGCCCCATCCCTGGCAGTGTTCAAGGCCAGGCTGGATGGGGCTTGGAGCAGCCTGGTCTAGCGGAAGGTGTCCCTGCCCACCACAGGGGAGTTGGAACCAGATGATCTTTAAGGTCTCTTCCAACCCAAATTGTTCTCTGGTTCTATGATATGTGAGAAGGAACAAAGTCACTCCAGCACCTCACAGTAAATTTGCAGCTAATCAGATTTACAATAAGTACAAGGTAGCCCTACCACCAGCACAACTATTAAGGGAGGGAACACTAGCAAAGGGCAGGAATCTGTACTAGCAGCATTATTTCTGAGGAAAAGGTACATGGAGCCACACCCTTAATGGCAGACAAGGGCAAAAAAACACAGTATGAGACAAATCAGTACTTTCCAGAGTTAGGGTCTGTCTCTCTCATAAAGCTCCAGAGAAGCAAAGCAGCATTACAGACAGCTGGATGTGACAGGAAGTCTATGTGTTTCTCTTTTCTATTAAAATTACAAGCCAGCACTAAACGCCTACAATTCTCCCTGATTGAAATAGCCTACCTATTTTAAGTTTCCCAGGTTTCCCGTGGAGTCAGAACTTTGCACCACAACTGAAGACAGACTGTCATGCCCAAGCAACTGCAGGCAGCTGCACTGGGCTCCTTCCAGCTGCTCCCTCAGCTCTGCACAAATGCCACTGCTGATAAACCCTCCCAAGTGGTGCCAAGGCTATTTAAACTTCAAGAGGTCATTCATCAGCAAGTCTTTGGGTATACAAGGACTTCGGCCTTAACTAAAGCTATGCTGACCTACATAAGCCCCACACTTTGATGCAATTGGCTGTAAACTACTTGATACATGGATATATTATAATGTTTTCATTTTGCCAGGAAAAAGATGGTCTGTTTTACAGAGTAATTGCATTGTGAAATCACTTTTCTTCAGTACATAAACTAAAACAATCTGTGCCCAAACCACAAGACATAATCTTAAATTACTTAAATTATCACTGTCATGGCTCTAATAACCAAAACAGCTTTGTTAGTTTGCAAACGCCATAAAAAAAAGTGTCATTCTGAAGAATTATTAATTATAGCTAACACTACAGCACAAGGAGGTGGTAAGAAAACAGACTGTCAGTTATGTATTGTCACCTTCTGTTAGTTTTATATACCGATAGGAATAAAAACATCTGAATCAAAGATGCATGATGGATTTGCTGCTGTTAAGCAATTATCAAAGGCAAAAATGTGAAAAGATAAGTAAAAGGTCCCATTTGGTATTTTCAATCCGGGTTAAACAACCTGATATAACTTGGCAACTGTAATAAAGTTCTGTTGTATTGAGATCAATCTGCTTCTGCTTCACTGGGTACAAACTCCTGTTAAGCCTTTAGGCTCCCTACATTCTAGGTGTTAATTTTGACCCAGATCTGGGCTCATTAAATGCAAATCCCTAAACACTCTTTTTCATCGAAAAAAAAAATATTCTCACATGTAAGATCAGCAAATAAGCTCACTCTGGTTTTCAGTAAGTATGAGTAAGAAATCAGCCATGCTACATTTCAGTACATGTGACATGGTGACAGACAAACATTTCTAGGGTACAGTTTGTTGTTCCCGATCCTGCTCCATTATGTTGGGCAAATGGGATACAGCAGGAAAAAAGGGCTGTAAAGGCCAACATAAGACTCAACCTGTAGGAGATGCTTCCTTGTGCGGAAAAAGTTGAACACATACCCAGGACCAACAGTCCTCAAGGATTTGGAGGTTCAACTTGGGCACTTCCCAGCCCAGCCTACATTACTGCCAATTTGGCAGCCCCTCCATAAAAGCTCATACTAGACAGACTGTTCTCTCCATCAGGCTGCCTTCAGACTTAGCAGCAAGTACACATCTGAGCTCCTAATCCCTGAATTGTCCAGATGAGAAATATAGCCTCATCATACAAAGACAGTTCTCCCAAACCCTGCACTCAGTCTTCCCATATGCAGAAGATAGGAGAGTAAGGGTGAGAGCTTTTCTGGGACCTGTCCACAGTTTTGCTGCAGCTAAGCAGCTCATTTTGCTGTTTTAACTTCTACTGCATCATTTGCCATGAAAAATATTTCGCAGAGGATTTTTTGGGTTTGTTTTGGTTTTTTTTTTAATTGCAGGTCATAATTTCTTCCAACATGGAACACAGACCATTGAGGAAACTGTTTTGGTTGTCACAAGAACCCTCTGAACTACAAAAAACTGGGTACAGAGGAAGTTGGCTGATGTCTAGTATACTATGCCACATACCCCCAAAAACCCACCACACACCCCCCATACAAGTGCAGAAAAAACACAGTTAAACTGTGATTAACACCACTATAAACAAGTTTGTTTACTCTGAAATCTTTTTTCTCTATTACATGATCTATTTCCACAGTTCATTTCTTCAAAGCTCTCACTATTAGACATCTAAAAGGCCCTGGGGCATGACCAACAGGCTCTTGAACTAGGGAAGCCAGAGACTTATCTGGAATGAGGGATTTGGAGCAGCCTGACACAAAATCCAAGAAATGTAAGCCAAAGTCACTGCCACACACTCCTTGTGATTTTTACAGAATTTGTTTCATGAGGCTCTCCATAAGCAGCATCAACTATTAGCCTGAAGAGGACTAACCCAGCCAGATATAAATGAAAAGATTCTCTGCTAGCTTAGTGAACTGAATCAATACAAGAACCATCAGAAAACCACAGTGATGAGCATAGAACTGTACCACTGGGACCAAGGGATCCAAGGCGCATGATGACTTGCTTTTAACAGCAACACATTATTGATTTGCTCACCTACACTCCACAGCTTCACCCACAGATCTAAACCACCAGTTACAATGACCTGATGATAACTCAAACCAGTATTATTTCAAGCTTACTACAGGGTTCAAAAAATTTTAGAATTACTTACATTCTTTCTTCAAATGTTAATGGTTTTCTCACATCTTTCAGAAACTTATTTATAAATGAAAGTACAAGTTCAAGAGCAAGGTTTTTTCAGCAAAGAATAAGTGGATTCCTTAAGAAAAAGCACTATACAGGCAGAAAGCATACAGGATTCTCAATTTAATCCATACCAGAACTTAAATTCTTAATTTCCTGGCCTCTTTCCCATTAAAATTTCAGTTTGACATTCCAGTAAAATGTGTCTTTTCAACTTCGATAGACACTACAACTATGCATTTCAAGGTCAGTAAAGACCAAAAGAAAAGACCATGATCCATTAACTAACACTCTTGAAGTAGTTTGAGCAGACTTCCCTGGGCAAACAAAATTTTTAAAACAATTAAATGAGGGACAACAAACAAAACAGAAGCCTGGTAAAAGACACAAAACCTTGACCACCACCTCATACTCCCGGCTAGAAAAAACACTGCCTCTATTCCACCACAGCTGCCACCAGTTTCTGAATACACAATGCAGCCACAGCTGCTCCAGTGACATTTGAAGCCCTGCAGAAAATAATACTTCTTAATCCCGATGGCTGTAAGATGCCATTGTAAATCCAAAGAACATCTGCCTTACTGCTAGCTGAACAGATACACAGTTTCACTTTGGTGCAAAGTAATGTGAACTTGCAATCTGCTTTTGGCTTCACCTGTTTTATTTCAGGAAATAATCACCATACTAACATTATGAATTGCCAAAACATTTGCATAAAACAACAATTAACTTTAAGTGAACACACAAGCCAAAGCTAAACATGACAATTATATGGCTCCACTATGTTGCAGTGGAAAGACTTTGATTGAGACATGAAAAAAGACATCTATGATTAAAGATAACTATCACAGGGCATTTTTAGTAGTAGGACTAAATCTGAGGGAGTACATTTAAATGCTACCTGCAGTAGTACAGCACTTGAACCAAAGTTCTTTAATTTTTATAGAAAAAAAACCCCACATAACATTTTATTTCATTTAATCTTTACATGGCAGAATAAAACCAATGTCTTTAAATTAAAAGACCCACACGCTTTGCATGGTGTAATCAATAGACAGCATTCAAATCCAAACTCAGTCCCAAAGTGCACTGGTAACTATAACCTCATTTCAGATTAGAGATTGCCTTCTGGAACTGTGCATGCAATTTATGATGTCCAAAAATGAAGAGGCAGCTTAATACAGAAGAACTGCAGCAAACAGAAACCAGAGTCCTTGCCCACATCAATGTATCTCAGATTACCCTATTATTTCATAAGGACAGCTATGGAGATTATGAACACCTTTACTAGAGTCTAAGGAGGTGTTAAGTAGATGCTTTGAGTGAACTAAAGCAACAAAGCCCCACTTAACTTGATAATCAAGAGATGTTGGCAAATTTTCACACAAAAGGTTTTCTTCTTAAATACTTGGCAACTTGGGCCAGCAATAATCACTACAAGCAATATAATCATCACAGCCTCAATTAAAAGAGTAGCTAGTGACAGCAATGTTTCAGTACAGCAACTTCGATAATGATATTTCAGACCTCATTCAAAAAACTTCTCACTGGATGTGAAATGACAGTCATGTTCAGCTGTGAGGACAGCAGAACCCAGCTCTATCTGAAAATACAGACAGAGTTCTCCAATTATTTTCAGCAAAGTTCTTTTTCATGTGGTATCTCCCACCTAACAATCTTGCTGCTATAATGCTGTTATTAAATAATACCCGTGAATTTCAAGCTCATTGAGCACCTTGTGTCCTTCATAAATCAGCTTGTGTAAGGTCATTAAATTGGAGACTACTAAGGTTTCAGTCATACAGACTTGCTATCTTACCATTTTCTCCCAATTAGCTCAGAGAGATTACAGATATACATTCCTTTAGTACCCCTAAAAACTCATTAATTTTTCCATCTCGACTAATACCTATCTCCCCCTCTGCCTAAGAAAGCTTTATCTACAGAGCATTAAATACTTTCACTGTTACCAAAGCATGAGAGGAGTCAAAAAAAGGTCCTTCTGCTTGTTCAAAATGACAGACCAGAATCACTGCTACTGCTCTGGAGAGATCCAAGTGATATCCCACTGTAGGCCTGAAGAGAAAGCGAGCAGCTCTCCTTCTTGAGATACTTAGCTCAAGAAAAAAAAGGTTAAAATCTAGAGGATGCCTTTGAAACACTTAAGAACTTAAAAACCACAGGGGCAGGATCTGTTATTTGAGAAGCTGAGATCAGACACTCCATCTGGGAACATTCCCCCTTACCAAGGTTCATAATTCACAACTTCAAATCCATTCAAGCAGGCAGGGAAGAACTTTTCAAGAATGATTGATTACTATTAAACCTCATTCTTGCTGAAACCAGCAGACTCCCATTAGCAAAATCTCCATTCTATGATCACTCAACTGATACTGGCTTTTAGAGGTGTCATTCATATATTTTCAGCCCCGTTGTGTTCAAATCCCTTGGGTTGTTTGGTTGGGGTGGGGGGAGTGTGGTTTTTTGGCTTAGTGTTGGTTTGTGGGTTTTTTTGTGGTTTTTATTTTATTTTGCCTTTTTTCTTTGGGGAGTTCTGTGTTTGTTTTGGTTGTTCGTGGTTTTTTCACTATATTCTTTAAGACTGCCCTACATTTTCTCAGACAAAAAAAGGAGCCAGGTACAAACCAACAAAAATTACACAGACAGTTTTATTGAACAAAACTGTAACCTCCTCAAAAACCAAAACCCCCAAATAAACTAAATACAAACAAACAAACCAACCCAACAACCAACACCAAAGAGTCTGACAAGCTGCTTCCCATTAATTCATTAATTGAGGTTAAACAGTGCATCCTTCAATCCTAGTTACTAAATTCTGTCAGATTAAGCCTAAAAAAAAAAAATCAAAAAACCAAAAAGTCATACAAGTAACATGAAATGACCATTCTGAGTAAAACAGGTTCAACAGTTAAGCCTGCTTTGTCTCCTGTTACATTCCCATCAGCCCTCAATCACGAAGTGCTTTTTTGCCCTCCCATCGATCTCTCTGTATGTCCTACCATCTGATATACACTGATGACTATTACTTTCCCCTATTCCACTGCTACTTGGCCATACATTTGGTTGGTATTTTAAGTGGTACCATTACTTTGCTACATAACTACTGTGAGCTTTTTGAAGTAAAGATAATAATCCCTTCACCTGATGATGTGTAGTACAAAGATACTGAATCATATCACACATTTTCAGACTTGGAGACAAAGGCCAAAAAAACCCCTACAGCTGTTAACTTCCTTTTTAAACATGCTGAAAAAAAATGAATCAGCAATTGACAATGAAGTCGCTCAGTCTGAGGCTAAGATATAAACTTCAGAAAGGCCCACACTGTACACACAAATAAAGAACTCAACTCTATGGAAACATAGATGTGGTTCTTTTTTCAATTATTATTTTGATAGGTTTGCAAGTAGGGGAAAATTTCCACATACAACTCAAGTGAAATGGTATATTTAGCAAAAACAGTATCTCTTTTTTAGAACTTAAAAAGCAAGATTCATTTTTTAAATCCAGCTGGTGCTTTCAAAAGAAGAATAAGCTGGTTTTAGTTTCCTGATACAACTGCTTTTCAGCCCAAAGCAACCAGACCTAATCTTCCCCCAAACTGGGCTGTCCTTTTCACATAAAAGGAGGAAGTCTTTTATGTCTTTAACCACCCACTATGGGTTCCATGTAATGTATTGAGGTCTAGGCTGAGAATTGGATTAATTTTTGCAAGTACTGCACACTTCAAAAAATTCGTGGAGCCCAGCTGTAAAGAGAGCACTCCAAAATGCAGAATATTTGAACAATCCTAGCCAATAGTAGCCCTCAACAAGCACACAGGGAAGCAAAACTGAATGAACTGCAGGTGTCTCATTAGTTCGTAAATTTAGTTCAGCTCCACTGTGGATATTCTCATTCTCAGGCAGGAAACTGCAAGACTAAGGACACTTTAGTTCTGAATGAGAAGCATGTGGTTCACCTTACTTGTGATAAGCAAACAGGGCAAAATAAGAGCAAAAAAACCAGTGTGGCTTTTATTTCTTGTACTTGACCTCAGTCTTTCACATGACTGAAACAGATACGTCTGTGAATGGGGGGGGGGGGGGGGAAAAAAAAAAAAAAAAAAAAAAAACCAAACCCATGAGTCTAATAAAAAGAGAGAAAATTCCCAGTTTTAGTGTGACTTCAGCCAACATGAAGCATATGGAATTTGATGGTAATGCTACTAACAAACCACCACTGAAAATAAGGAACTATGACCTACTTTTGTACATGAATATCTAATATTTCCCACTGTCCCAGCTTAACAACTCAATAAGATACTTTTGTGCTCAGTACACTACCAACTGAGAGGCTTTTCTAAAGTACATCCTATAATCCTGGGGAAAAACATGTGAAGCCAGCCAATCTGGTTTCTATCTTCCAGGAGTCATAAAGTTTTCAGACAAACATGAAATTCTGAAGAAAGAATGAACAAGATCAAGTTCTGCAATTCAAACTTAAGTTAATCCTAAAACAAACTGTCTGTGAAAACACACCAAATAAGTTCTGGACACCATGTATATGAAGTCACTGAAGAGTCAAACACTGAAAACTTGACCTAATTCTGCCACTTAGCCTGCTGTGACACTGTGGCTACCAAGCTTCCCACATAGTTTGACAATGTTTACCACTGCACTCTACTAAAGCAATTAAGGTTTATCTGCTATCATTAACACACTGCAGGGAGATGATGCCTTCCAGTTCTGGAACCAAAAGAAATTTTGGAATTTCATTACCATCATTATTTGGGGATTTCCTATCACATGAATCCTATTGTTAAGAGAAGCAATCTGATATTTAGGTTACAGGAGAGGCCCTGCTGAGTCTTGCTCCTCAGTGGGACCCTGACTGCTATTGCTCCCCCTGCATTGAGATAGGAAGATTATTCCCTCCTACAGAGGGCAGGAAACCAGGCAATCCAATTCTCTGTTAGTGCTAAAGCTGCTTTGTGAAGCATTACCTAAATTTTCTATTATGCACGCAGTGTTGGGTCATATATATTAGCTAAGCAAAGGGCTGCTGTTTATATATGAAGATACAGGCCTAGAAGCTGTGAATATTTGTGTTGGCACCATTTAGTGAAAAGAGCTGGAAAAGATAACATGCAAAATACTCTAAAGATGATACATCATGCGCTCACACACAAATGGCATTTCTGCCAGGCTGGTTCACCAAAATAATACCTTTAATAAAACAAACGAAAAAAAAAAAAAAACCAAAACCAAAACCACAACATCGTAAGTGTTGACAATAGTAACACTGACATCACGTTTCCTCAATTTTACTGTATCCTGCCTCATCCTCCCTTTATTTTCATCCACTGTCAACACCTGACTTGTCTATTTCTTTATCATTTCAGGTTAAAAATCTCACCTTTGGAGATAAGCTTATGTTGGGACTTGACTTGTAAGGTTTTCAGCTCTGAAGTAAAGAAACTTTGACAGACCTTAGAGAAATATTTCATTCATACCCATAGGAGAGCTAATACAGAATACTAGTGGGAGCACTACTGCCAATGAAAGAAAGAGACTGAGAACAAAAGTTTAGTGGAAATTAAAGGGAAAAAATGCACAGGCCAGAAATAAAATGAAGTCCAGATTCAATACATGTAGGAAAACACACCTGTGGGAAAAGAGCCCAAAATAAGAATGTACTTAGTAAGAACTATTGCTCAAAAATTATGAGTAATGAAAGAAATTCAAATGCAAGTATTAAATGCACTGTTCTATTATGGAAGTTGAATGCTTTCTGTAATAGGTAAGTGGGACATTTAGTACTCTTTGGGGCTGTAACAACAGAACAAGTTTCCTTTCATTCCCCTTAAAATGGTTGTCTGCCCTGGAGAAATAATTTTCAACCATTCATAAAATGTTCCGTTTTATTCATTTTACTGCTCTCTTCCTTCTATGAAACAGGATCTTTTCACTTTATTTCCCTTTACTCCTGGTCCAAAATATAACAGTCTTTCCTTCAAGAGATACATGCTTTCTCTTAAAAGATCATCAGCCCTTCAGCACCAAAACGGGAATTACTTTGAAAATCATCACAACCTTCAATAAGACAATAAAGGAGAAGAAAATAGAACATTCATGAATGAACTGTAGCTGATTATCCAGTGACTCATAAGAGAATAATCAGGCAGAAAAGCCAAATTCAAACAGTTTGAAAGAGAAGTTATAATCTTCTGAAGTGTTTGAACTTTATGACCAGATATTTACCTTATGAACAAAAAAAACTTTGAGTATTCTACATTGAATTATTAGAGAAACTGTACAAAAACTACCTGACAGTTACATCTAAAATGGCCTTGAGCTATTTTTTACCTCATTTTCTCCATTCTCTTTCAGTCTTTTAAGTTATATTAAGAATATATTCACCACCTTACATCATAGATTTTAAATTACTCTTTAAAGATCCTCTTTTTATCTTGAAAAAAGTTAAGCGAGAGAAGTATTCAAAATTTAGGGACATCAGACTATCTGAGCTTCCACTTTCATTACAGTATCATTAAATATTTATTGCCACACTAAGCAAACTTCCTTTTCTTTTCCAAAGATGTAATTGGAAAATCAACCCCAAGTTCTGGGTGAGTGGGCTCCCCGCCCTCCCCTTCAAAAGTAGAAAATAATCAGACCCACTGAAATATACAACATGACACTGTAAAAAGAAGAAAATCCAATAAAAGGTAAAGTATTTGTGCCAAAACATGCTTGGCACATGCACAAAAGAATCCAGAGATTAAGAACAAGAAGCTAGAAGGAAAGAACATTTTTAACCAGAAGACTCAAGGTTGGTAATTCTCTCTCATTGAAAAAAAGACTTCTGCATGTGAAATATTGATGGTGAGTTGTTCCAGCAGCAGGTATGGTTCACTGTATGGTTGTAAAAAGCTTCACATTCCTGGTGCTATGCCACTCCAGTCACACTGTAATATAAGAGCCAGCCTTGCAACAATAATAATCACTCAAAAAAGTAGAAAACCTTTGAAAACTAAGTGCTATAGAGGTGTGACTGCAGATAAACGAGCCATCTAGAAATATTCACTTAGAAGGGCATCATCTCTCCCCTGGCCCCAGGTTTTGATTTTACTAGATTGAAATGATACTTATTAAGAACCTTCGAAGCTACTTTGAGAAATAAGCCTAAAAAGAGAAAGTTCAAAATGGTTATTTCAAGTCTTCTTCCCAGATGCCTCTAACTCTGGAAAATCTGCATGCCTGCTTCTCCACTTATATGCATTGGCTGGACTCCCATACAACTCTGCTGCCGTTAACAGAAACAGGAAATCAAACCTTCGTTTTCCATCTCTTTCATGAAGACTGCATTCAGAGACACAAGAAAAAAGGAAAGAAAAAGAAAATCAGTTTCAACACTTCTGTAATGACTTGTTCTCAAACATGGGTTTAGACTACATTTGCTTGAGAACGTAAATGATTTCTCTTGTGCATTAAAAGCTGTATTCATACAGTTATACTGCTTATAAACCCAATGATGAAATGGCAAACAGTGCCTACTAGACTTAATTTTACACTGACATCAAGCTTTGAAAACCTTTTAGAAAATAAAATATAAAGAGGGTGCATTAAGCAGCACAGAACCTTAAGGCATACTGAGAAATACTATGGTTTGTTCCTCAATCTAGCCAGGTTTTTCAGCTGATGACTTCATATTCACTTTTGTCACAAGAGAGTGGTATATAGTATACAAACATCTGTGTGTCAAATATATCCCTTTCAATTCCACAGTGACTCAGGAATTACACTAAGACTTAATTTCAGAGTTCAAATTTTGGATCAAGTTGCAATCTATACATTCAGTAGAATTACTGTCACAACACAGGCTGCTATTTTGTCGTAGAAGTTCTTCTAGGATGGAGACAGAAAGACAAGATAATCTTATAACACCGTTAGTTATTCTACCCTTTACAACATATTAAACAATTTTCTTCCTTTTATAACTTCAGTGGATATAAAAGCATAGCTATTAACAGAGCCTCTTTTTGCCAACAAAGATTTCTACTAGACTGGTGTGAAAGTCACTAAGTGCTGAAAATAAGCCAGCAAACTTTTTGAAGGCTGTGTACACCACCTATGAAAATAAACTGCCTCAGTAAGTTGCCTAGAATGCATATCCCTTATTACAGGGTTATTGTCACCCCATCTAGCAAGACATCAGCACAATGTTTGCATCTTCCCAGCTATGCAACGCTGAGGATGCCGATTTGAATCCACAAAACTTGAAAACGTCAGAATCAAATGAAGTCCATCTAGTTGCTTTGTATTTTCCAAGTACAGTATCCTATTTCTGTCCCTCTATAGCTATAAGCAGCCTGTGTAAAGCAGGCCCAAGTACCCTCTGCTGCCTTTTCCTGGAGCAGGTCACAACGTCAAGCTTCACCCATCAAGATAAAATCACAACTCAATTCAATTTACACACAAAAACATTAAAAAAGAACATCTTTGTTTTCCTCAGTCAAATAAAATAATACTAATCTCTAAAACAGGAAGAATATTCTTAGAAGCATCAAAAACAGCTAACAAGGAAATAAAGCAGTGGAAAGAAAAGCTGAATTGAGACGTGGCATAACAAGATTTCTGTCTCTGTATTAGCTAAGTCTATCTAGAAGAAAAACTGGGAAACGAAAAAAGAAAAAAAAGAAATTGGTCTTACACAGTCAGTCTCTCTGTTCTCTAGAAAGCCCTGCATTTTAAACTACATCTATGGACAGGAACCAAGCAGTAATTCCTCTAGAGATTTGAACAGTGGTTCTGACAAGACTTACATAATTTAGGCTCCCTTTGGCTATGACTACAAATCTAAATAGAACATTTCAGAAATGTGACAATACAGAACAGTACAAGCTGGCACCATAATAAAGATAACTGCTTCCACTGGTTGAACGGAAGAATCGAAGGCAACCAACAGGCTTCAGGGAAGGTTTTTTGTTGGGGGGGATAGGAGGAGCTGGCTGGTTGGTTTTTTAAAAATATTTTTACGAAGTTACTACCATCACGTTTCAAGACCAGATTTCCACTAATACACAATTTTCCAGTAAGGGCAGTTTAGTGGAAGTCTTAAAATGGATCCAAAATCCTCAAGCCTCATTAAAAAAAAGTAGCCAAATCTAAAAGGCTATCTTATTGACCTGTCTTAAAGTTCACAGTTCCAAAAGCTAAGCTTAAATACTAATAAAAGAATTTGAGCAACCTTACCTCAGCATAGTGTTTTCAGTCTCCACACTGCCACATTTCCTATGTCCACTTCTGGATGCATACAGGGATCCATTCTCAATTCCCACAGCCAACAACAAAAATACTGCAACACAGCAGCAAGCAAGGAGAAAATACAGATATCCCTTGCAATACTTCCACGTCCTCTGAGCAAAGAGCAGCAATAAAGAGAAAATACTTTGCAGGCCTCAATGCAGTCAAGCAGCAGGCAGTACAGAACTTAATCATCCACACAAAGAACTCCAGCTTTTTATCTTTCTTCTGTAACTCTAAAAGCAGTACCACCAAAACCTTTGCAAAACACTATTATTTTGTCAATATCATCAGCCACAGCAGGTCACACACTTTACAGATGAAAATTGTGGTACCTCAGATCAAGCACAGAGGGTAGTTGCTAACCTGAGCTGATTCAAAACATCTGTAAATTCCAAGGATCCATCTTAACTTTAAAGCTTTCCCCAGAATAGGAGTGACCGCGAAGTATCTCTATCATAAAATGGTTTGGGTTGGAAAGGACCTTAGGACCATCCAGTTCCAACTCCCTGCCACAGGTAGGGACACCTTCCACTAGACCAGATCGTTCAAAGCCCCGTCCGATCTGGCCTTGAGCACTGCCAGGTATGAACTCGCCATTTTCAAAACAAAGATGACACGCAGATCTGTGGGATTTCCATACTCTTAACCTAAAAGGTGTACCAGTAGACTGAACCAAGTCTCCAAATTACAAAAATACAGGCAAATATGTTGAAATAATTGAAGCTTACAAGATTTCAAAGGTTTTGACACAAATTCATGGCACACCTTCCAAAAAGGTAAGGGGAAAAAAAATAATCCTACTTTCTAATAGGCAGTATTTTCATTTGAAGTTGGGAATCTGTTTCCACCAGGTTGCATAAGAATACACTACATGCCATCACTATCCAAATTTAATTATTTTTATTTTTTTAAAAAAGAAACCCAGCTAATACAGCTCTGATCACCTCTTTTTGTCTTTCTGGATAATTTCTCTTTATTTTAAAGGATGTCTCTCATCCACATACACAACAGTATTTTAGAAGCTTTAAACAATGGTTTACCTTAGCTACTAAACAGCTGGCCAACCCCGTCACATGCATGCAACAACTTTAATCACTTCATTACAGGAACTCTTAATTCACATAACTGCAAATTTTATGGCTGGTTTACCCTAATTATTCATGTTAGGGTCAACAAAAACACTACAACCTATCAATGAAAAGGTTACCAGCAAAATTAAAAACTCCTGTAGGTTAAGAATTTCAATTTTAATACCTAAGCAAATAAATACTACAAAAAATGGGGTTTTTCAGTTGAAGATTTTGAAACAGATACAGTTCAAATGACATACTACTTGAATGCGGGATGTTGCCAACAGTGCAGAAGAATCTGCAATCAAAACAGAATCAACAGCTTCACAGAAACAAATTCCAAGGCATGCATTGATACTACACATACTGCATTTCAAAGGCCATCATGGTACTCATTCTCACTCAACAACATCGTTCAACTTCTGCTTTCATGGAAGTTGAGGGCAGACAAGCAGAACACCAGAGCTACTGCCAAATGAACAGGTCATTGACCAGTATCGCCTCTTTGAATCAGCAAGGTCTTTGCATATCATTTCACAGTGAACTTGAGGTTACACAGAAACAGAAAAGACTCATTTCTCTCACAGCCTCTGCCACTGCTTCTAATGATTTAATCTCACACTCGATTAGCTCCTGTGAAGTCTGACCTTAAGAACTGCCTGGTGACAGAGGAAAGTGGAAGACAATCTCATCTAAATGAAGGGCCACAACTTCTCCTCAAGCTTCTGCTTCTTATTATCTTACAATCTCTGAAAAGTCAAATAAAATTATTGTACCAGTTATGCCTATACTGTTGGCAGGGCATGGATTGAAGAACATGCCTAGTATGTCCCATAATTCAAACTTTGCATATTTATGTGGCAGCAGTTGAGCTTTTTTCCTTCACTACATTCTGTTCTGGAGCTTCCTCAAAATCTACACTTCATCATATTTGTGAATCCCAGCAGTCTGAACCCAGGTCATTTGCTCAAAACAGAGCAGACAGACACACAGAGGGGCTAAATCAAAACTTGCCTCTGCCAACGGAAACATTTCTCAGGTTTTTTTAAGACTCTCCTGACTGAAGATATTGTTCTTCAAAATTAGAGCCCCAGGGGAACAAAACAGCAGTTTTGCTGTAGTTAAAAATCTGAAATGCATTCAATCAGAAGAGTCCTTAAAACCACTCATGTTACAAAAAAAGCTATGAGCAGTCTGACATTATTGCACAATTAAATAATTTAAATTTCTAATCTCATTTGGAATGTTATATTCCTTCTGTATTTAATGAAAGAAATTTCTCAAAAGCAGTAACTGCCTGTCTCTTAAAGTTCTCAGACAGCTGAAGCTCTTCTTTCTAGTCCTCTATTTTGTAACTTTGATCTGGGGAATACCACAATTATAATATAAATACAGCTCTATAGACTACAAAAGCATTATTTAATAACAGTCTTAGTCATCTGGCATGTTTTGTAAGAGATTTTAGGGTTATTTTTTTTAGTAGTTTCTTAATAACATGAAAGTTGGCATTATCAAGTACTTTATGTTTTACTCTCTCCTGTGTAGCAATTGGTATTTCTGTTATTTCATTTCCACCACAATTTAAGTGTTGCACAAAACTGCATTACAGAAAAGCTGAAATAGTAAAAACAATGTCTGTCATCAGGGGCATACTGCTTAGATTACAGGCAGTCACATCTAGAGTCCCCAGAAGCAATACTTACACATTTAAAACTTGATATTTATTTAGCCAGCAGAGGCTGAAAACAGGCTAACTTTCAGTAAGCAACTCCATACACAGACTTTAAAATTATGGTGTGCTACACTGATTTAAAACCAAATAATATAAATCAAAATAATAAACCCCCCATAGTCTGTGAAAACCTCAAATCATACTAGAGACTCCCTGAGCATGATCAGAAGATTTTCAATGGTTTCTGGTCTCAGTAGCAAGCCACATATGTATAATTCTGTTCAAGACTCAAAACTGCTACAAGTCTCTAATTCAGATGCACATCAGAAAGTTAAAACCTAAATTAAATAGTTTCTTCCAGTCAAGCCTTGTAAGACACATCAGTGTACCAAACTACTTTTCAGGGCTCAAATACAATACAAGTTAAAAAAACTCTACTTCTGTTTCTCTTGATGTTAAATAGGGTTTTGTGAAGAACAATAATGAAAGCAGCAGCTAGTCTGTTCTTTTCAGTCCACTACTATCAGTAGGATATGTATATGAAGTGACATCTAACCAAAGACAACAGGACAGTCTCACCACTTACCACAATGATAGATAAATATATGAGAATCTTTAAAGATGATAAGGAAGCTATCAAAGCTTCTTTATTCTGGAGTTACTCTTTTGAACTCTCCACTAAGAGGTAGAAAGAAATACAGTATTTTATACACAAGGGAATCCTTTCTTTAAAATGGAAGTACACACATAAACTAACTGTCGGAAATTAATCATTTCTGAAAGAAAAATCTATGCAATTCACAATTATTCATAAGACAGATGAGAACACTTCTCTTTCTGACCCAGGTCATAAAAATTAAAACAGACTTACTGTAATGCTTCCTATTTTGGAAGGCTACCAAAGACAAGAAGCGAAACACTATTCTGGGACTCCATACAGTGAAAAGGTATTTCTAAATTCACAAAAGTTATACAAAATGAACTAAAACTCATTTATTTCTCTTGGACTCCCCTTAAGGCCCAGTGCTGCTGAAATTAAATTTCACTTCCATACACAGGAGTAAAATAAATAAAAATAAAATAAAAAACATCACTTCCATCTACTTGCCTGAAGCAGGTTGTCTTCCAGCTATGCCACCCCTGTCTCTTCTGGAGACAGTCTTTGCTCATGACGTACCAACTCAGCATATGCTGAAAGAAGAATATTACTCTTTTCTTCAAATTGTTGCTTTTGGATGTATAAACCTGAACTTTGAATTAATTGCTTTGATTGAACTAAGGTTTCCATTTGCTAGTTCCAAGACCAACCCTATCCTAAGTATCCATAAAATAAGTACCATATGAATTTTTATAATGATTCTACAAGAAAATATCATAAATACATTCTATTTAAAGACAACCTGCAGAGTTTGCAGTCTTAGGCAAATTACTCACACAAATTAGAAGAAACTCCAAGTTCCTCACCTAACAAGCAACAGCTGCAGTTGTACAAAAAAAACACACCCAGGGTAATGAAATTGATAGGTCAGTCTAGCTCCAGATCTGCTCTTTCCCCACTGTTTCAGCTTGGACAAAGCCTTAGTCAAACCCGCAGCCCCATATACTATGTTTATATGGAAAATTGAGAGGAAAAAAAAATTATTCAAAGTTACAGTTTTCAGGTTTAGAAAGTTCTCAATGAATGCAGGATTGTCAAATGCAAGGCGGATCAGCAGAAGGCCCTCAAAAGCAAAACTTGTGATGCAGTTTAAGATACAACAGTAGTTTTCACTGCCTTAAAGCAAAGAAGAAACCCCTTTCTATGGCTTGAACTGGGAACAAAATGCAGTTCATACTACCACCGGACAAGTAATTTTTGAAACATAGCAGTTTTTTCTAGTAGAATATAGCTTTCATCCTACTCCAATTATTTATCCTTTTACTTTGCTGAGGCTTAATTAAAGGAATAGAAGAAAGGGATAATGGGGGGTTGGGAGTTAATTAAAAACATCAAGTACATAACAGACAGTAAAAGCATTCATAATTCCTGTATATAATGGTAACCTGGTTGGAACTTATCACAAAAGTTAGGGCTACTGCACATTTTCATTACATTTAGAATTATTAGTTTTACTTATCCACAAAAGAAGGACAAGGGGCACAGCTCAGCGAAGTGCCACAGGGAGAGCATGGGGGGAAGGAAGGAAGGAAGGAAGGAAGGACTGCTATTACTTTGGGGCACACATTCAGGCACTGCACCAGCTTTTGTGAGTTTATTATTAAATCTGAAAGAAGTGGCCCTGGGATCAGCAATTCACTTCCATGTGCCGGTGTATTCTTTGATTTGATTACGCAAATTTCCAGGGGTGATTTCCCAGCTATTGTCAAGGCCATTAGAAACCATCTTTCCTCACAATGGTGTAGGTCTATTAGCACAGCAATATTCTTATGAATATGACAGCCAAATCACATGGAAAACTGATTCCTAACACTAGCTGTATTATTCCTATTATATCATTACAAAAAAGTATCTTATTGCACCATAGCCAAATCTGTAACTACTGGAACTGCTCTCAATTTCTTTTTTAAACGCATCCATCCATTCTTCACATGTAAAACCCACAGATGTAATTATTCAATACCTTTTTAAAGCATCCTGAAGGCAACAAGCCTGCTTGCATATTGAGAGCTTGAGAGTAGACCATCCCTCTTTCAATACTCCAGTCTTGCCTGAAAGTTTAGAGATTATTTCCCCCAAAGACAGATTGGGATACCAAATCTGTGCCTGGGACAGTGCTATTTGAGTGCCTTTCTAATTGTCACCTGGTCATTTTTAGAATCACTCTTTAATTCTAAAACAGATTGTCTCCAGAAGACAAAGAAGAAGAAATAAAAAAAAAATAAAATAAAAAAAATTAAAAAAATAATAAAAAAAACCCAACGAACAAACAGCAACGACAACAACGACAACAACATCTCCAAAGGTAAAATTTACCAGGTTTCAAAATCACCTAGCTACTACAAAATTGTTGGCTAATACTTTTCCATTTTACCATCCAGTGAATATTACAGGAAACATACATGTATTTGCAAAATCCTTAAGCACCTCTCCACAATCCTGCCCACAGCCCTCCCAACAAGCTGATTCTTCACTCAGCACATTCTTCTCTTCTGTTCACCTATTCCACTGTAAGAAAGAGGATATGTCTGAAAAATATAGGACCCCATCATCTCATTAGCTTCACCGAGGTCACAGAAGTTACTTTGGTATCATGCCAGTATAGCATGGGCAGAAAAGTGTAGTGGAACACCAGGCAAAAGTACAGAAAGTATACCAGCAGATCTGCATAGCAGAGAGCTGGTAGCATTTTATCTGAGCTACTCAGCTCCACAGAACATTAAACACTACAATATAAAATGGGACAGTGGGTTGGTGGGAAACATCCTCAAGCAAAACCCTACCCTTAACACAAACCACTCCTTCACTCCTCAGTGTATCACCTCATTTACCTGCAGGAGGAAAGGCTGATAAAGGTTCTTTTAGGACAAGTGAACTTGTTTATATCCAGAAGAATTTTCTTTAGTGCAAGGGCAACACTGCCGCTGTGATACAGCTAGAACCCAAGCTATCAGAAGGCAAATCACAATAAGGACTACACATTACTTGAAGAAATGAAAAATTAATTAAACAGCATACATTTTTGGTATTCTGCACAACCCAAAGCACTTAGATATTTTGATTAGTTAAATGCTTCAGACAGTTTACAGGGGAAAATATTAATGTTAAAATGTATGCTTAGCAGCATAAATTTGAGAACTTGGTTAACTGCCAGTACTAAGAAGCAAAAAGAAACAGGATAACTGATAAGGTTAAAGCCATTAATTTTACCAGTAAATTATGAGGGTGCGCTATGAGGGCAAATTAAAAATGCTTTAAACAACAACAACAAAAATTATCATTATCTGTTCTCAATCAATTATAAATAATACTTTAAAAAAAACACCCTGTCTCCGCCATCACCATTTCAAAAGCCTCATCAGAACACAGAATTCCTGCTTTCATAGCACTCTGAAAACTAGTGACTGTAGTTGAACTGCACAGCACCTTGAGGAACGTGTAAATAAAATAAACACTAAAAAAGATTCACACTGGAGTTCAAAAATGCTCACAGCTTGTAGCACATGTCAGCTCTCTTGACCATTATCTGATTATTTTAAGCCATTTATGAACTCAGAGTACAGAAAACCCAGTAAATTACTCTTTAACATGGTTTGAAAAACAGTAAAATACTGGCTGGTGTAGGATAAGATACGTGTGGGGATAGCGTGCTTTTCAACCATCCCCTCAAGCCTACATGGCTGGATCCAGTTCTGTCACTCAGGCAGAAAATAGTCAACGGGGAACCCTGTGGCATTTCTCACATACCTAAAGAGAAGAATAGAAACAACTTTGTGCTACACAATGTGTGCCATTTATTATTCTCCTGTAGCAATAACTTTGGAAGTTCAAAGGCATGATTTGTGATGCCTTCTCAAGTGTTTATCACTGCTTCCGTCGTATCATAGTCTTATTGGTATACATACACATGCATGTATACACACATAAATTCAAATATCTGACTTGAAAAAGCACACCTTGAGATGCCACATTTATTTTCTCAGGTAACCATTTAGCACATAAAGGAAAAGCAGGCTGCTGAATGCTTACAGAACCTCCTGGACTGACTGACCTAGAGAAAATAATCTCAAATAACTTAGAGCAAAGGGAATGATTCTGTCTCTAATGTAATCAGCATGCTGCTCAGAGCACAAAATTTACTTGCAGCAGAACAGACAAACCTAATTCAGAGTAGTATATACTCAAATCATCAATCGTTTCAATTTAAAACAAAGTTTTCTCCAAACAAAATGACTGAGATGTGAGAATTTCCAAATTATTTTTTGGGGGGTTTAGGACATTAAACACTGTTTTTTTCACTTCTAAAACCCAGTTAACATGAAGATTAAACTTATAATCATTTATTTATATTAAGAAGCATGAGATGAAGATGTAAAACATGGCTTAATTAGATACCAAGAGATTTTCCACATTTTCAATCTCTACATTCTGCTCCCCTGCAAACACAGAGCTCTGTGAAATAAAGCAGAGATGAACAACACTACAATCTGAAGACAGGGTAGATTTAGAGTAACTCTTTGGGACTATAAATTAAGAGGTACACCACCACAGAACAGAGACTGTGTGAAATTATAAGGTTAACTTTGAATTCCCCATGATACTAAAAATATTACAAATTATAATATAAAAGCTATCTTCCTTCCCACCTCTGTCCTACACAAAACACTTGTATACCAAACCTTGAGACTATCAGCTCAAAAAGTCCTCAAAGAAAATACATTAACAACCTCACCCATCCCCATCAGATTAATTCATTTTTTTTCTTCTATTTTGCACAATTACCCAAATTAAAAAGGTGTAAATGACAAATTTCAAAGAGGAGAGCTAGGGAACCTGCCAACAGATTCGGAACTAAAATGAGTAAGAGAGAAAGCTGATATACTTCCCTGTCAGTCTATGAAGACTTTACATATTACAGTTACAACATCAGTGGCCTTTGCCTATTATGCCACAGATGCTGATCTGGCTGGCTGAAATCAAACTGAACTAATTTAAAACCAGTCAAGGTTCAGCTGCCTTTTTGTCCCCTGGTGCTTTTTGAACATTTAAGCCTTTTGGGTGCTGATGCTTAAAACAAGACAGAGGGCATCATTTTACTACTACTAACTCTACAAAATAATAAAACCAGAACTAATAAAGCTCAAGATATTAGAATTTTTTTTAGAATCCATAGCAAAATCTAAAAATCTATTTGTTAGAAATCACTAGGAAAAGTGTCCCCTGACAGAGCAACTAATTTTTTATATTGTATGGCAGCTGACCTTCAAAGAAAAACCCTACCTGTCATATCAGTGTATTTCTGCCAAACCTGCCGTTCAATACACTAACTGTACAAAACACTGCTGGCAATCCAGGACTTGACCTTCTGCTTTAATCTTTCACTATTATTTTGCTATTTTGAATACACTAGGTAGAATTAGCTTTCCATTCCAACTCTTTTTTTCTTCAAGTAAGGAGTTTTCCCTGTGTTCACAAACAGCAGTATGTTTTGTTTACTGGATTTTCCTTCCATCTTTATATTCCTTCACATCCATACGTTTATAAACTGCATAATAATGGCTAAAGATTGTTTTATTTATCAGTAACAAAGTTACATATAGCAAGCAACTAACTATTCATGGTGTGATTAAGGGATGAATTTGGCTTCCCGCAGAGGATTCCCAAATTACTTTGTACATCAAATTAGACAAGAAAACCAAAAATAATGCAGCTGAAGAGACCTAAAGCTACAAAATAATTACTGAAAGCAGTTGCCAAATTTTCCATACTGCAAGCAAGTCATGATTCCATCCTAGATGGATCAAAGATAATACACATAAAGGGGCTTTTACAGAATAAAACAAAAACCCCACTCGCAAACAGAAGGGGAAGTTGGGTAACAGACATACAGCAGCATTTCTTCATTCATTAAGCTTGTACATAATTCCTAGTAACAGAATTGTCGGGGGAAATAGTTTCATTTTAGCTGGAGTTTCTCCTGCAACAGAGAGCTCATCTGTGGAAGCTGCAACTTGTTACCTTCCCAGCCATCCATGGCTACACACTATCTGCCTCTTCCCAGAACAGATCAATTTATGACTCCGATTCACGGTTTTGTGAGCAGTTGGGAGGGGTTTTGTGACCAATTTATTATTTTGACAGGTATTTACATGACAGCTGATTTGTATCATTATATTTCTAATGTTCAGCTGAAAAGAAAAAAAGGATTATTTTCTACATTTCTTTCAGAGGGTACTGAAGGAGAACCGATAAAGACTAGGAAACTCATGCTTCAGCAGAGGCATAAGCCTTGGAGAGAAGTGCAAGTTAGTCTCAGGGTAATCTTCAAAAAACAGATCAACACAGGGCCTTCATGTAACCAAGAAACTGCTATTCCATAGGCTTCCAAAGATGCTCTAGGAGGGCTGGTGCAGTAGAGGCCTCCCATCTGCCCTGCACACATGCAACCCTGTCCCACCCCAGGGAAACCTCAGGAAACCAGAGCACCATCCAACTGAAGGGATAACCTGAAAGCAAACACTTGCCTTTCTCCCAGACAGCAAAAGCCAGACAATACCTCTCCTGCAGTGCCTGCTTGGCTTAGTCTTGGTCTAAAAAGACATTTTGGAGAATACATCTCTCAAACTTTACATTATAGGATGAGCAAGCCTGATACTACATACATCCTTAGATTTTTCGTTCTGGGAGCCAGGGGAGAGAGAAGAATACCTCTCTCTGCAGTCTTTGCCTTCTGGTCATACAAAGCATAACCATAACACTCTTTTGTGATTTTCACCCAGCCTCCATAGAAGTAAAACAAATCAGCACAACAGAGGGCAAGCATAATACACTTACATTTATACTACAGAAAACCTTGGATTGTGTGGGTAATGGGAGCAGAATTTTAACACAATGCTGTAATTTGTTTTCAAACAGCAACAGCTTTAAATTTTTGAACGAGTTTCCTTTATTGAAAATTTGAGGCCCATCAGCTTTTCGGTTATTAAGAATTGCATATTTAATTCCATACCCAGTATTTAAACTAACAGAAACTTGAGAGCTTGCTGTATTTAAGTCAACACATGTCTCAGCAAGTTCTAGCAGTAAGGTCACTGTTAACGCACACAGAATTATAGGCAACAAATTTGCATTCTTTTATCAGCAAGAAAAACTGCAGTAGTCTTGCAGCTGTAGCTCAATGTATCTTCAATTCCAAATATTAAGGCATGTTCTACTTGGAGGTGAAGATTGGCTGACTTTATAAGATAGGCTAAGATTTAGCTGGTTTACTGAAAAATAATTAGGCTCAAAAGGTTAAATAGGTGTTAAATCAGGAGCACATTGTTAAAATTTGATTTAGGAGGCACAGTATTTCTTATTGCATGGTGAATGATGAGTAGGTGTTGAAGTCATTCAATCTCTTGAATAACCAGATTCTTGAGTAGATGTAAAAAGCAGCTGAACAATTGTAATGTTTTCCATCCTTACAACTTCCTTTCTAATATACTTAAGCTATTCCTTACATTAAGTAAATAATAATTTCCTTTATGTAAATAAATAATAATTTACTTTAACAATGTGGCAAAGAATTAGTTCATTATACCAGTTACTAGTCTTTCTGTCTTGATTGATAGGTAGGGGTAATTATTATAACATACAATAGTAAGAGTCACAAAATATGTCAAATTTAATGGCTTCTTAAAAATTGCAACTTAATATTGATGTGCCTAGTAACACTCAAATTATGTAGTATCTGAAACATGGTTTGCATGAAAATAAGAAAAAAATGCTAGTACAAAATGAGAAAAAGAAAATAGCTAATGTGGAAAAAGGATTCTGGGATGAAAACTGAGAAATTTGACAAAATGGGACGACAAAGAAAGCTATAGAGAAAAATAAAACTGGGGATTTCACACACAATTGGAAGAAAGAAAACACCTCTCCCTCAAGAAACAGAGAGAGAAAGTCAACAGAGAGATGAAAAGAATGAAGATAGAAGAAACAAAAAGACCTGACTAGACTAAAAGAAACCACATCAAGTCCCACATGAGACAACTAGATTACGAGAACAGCTGAAACACATAATATCCCTGCAACAATTTGACCAGAATAAAGCCCAAAGAAGGCGCTAAATATCCTATATACCAGAGAAATCCAGTTTGAAGCTTTCAGGAAACAAGTGACCCTGACATCTGAATAAAAAGGACCATCAGTCCAACATTTCATATATACAATCATAGATCTGTTTAGCTTGAAGAAGACCTTTAAAAATCATTGAGTCCAACCATTAGCACTGCCAAGCCCACCACTGAAATATGTCCACCATATCCTTAAGCACCACATCTATGCGTCTTCTAAGCAACTCTAGGGATAGCGACTCAGCCACTTCCCTGGGCAGCCTCTTCCAATGCTTAATAACCATTTCAGTGAAGAATTTTTTCTTAATAGCCAACCTAAACCTCCTGGTGCAACTTGAGGCCATTTCCTTTTGTCCTATCATTTGTTACTTGGGAAAAGATACTAATGCCCACCTCAGTACAAACTCTTTCAGACCAAGTATATGGCCAAGTGCTCACCACATTGAATACACATTCCCTCCAGAGCTCTTCAGGCTTAGCGCCTTCAACAGAAATGTGGAACTGTGGCACTTCAGAAGCATCTCTTCCTCTCAATCCATTTAACAAAAGCAAGCCCACACATAGCAAACTGCATTTTCAGCTCTCACACAGATCATGAAGAAACTGAACTCTAAAGTATAGGGTTTGGGTTGTTGAGGTTGTTTGATCTGTCGGGGGAGGAAGGTTGTTGTGTTGTGGGTTTTTTGTTTGGTTGGAGTTTTGGAGGGAGGGTTGGGGTTGGTTGGTTGTTGTTTCTGTTGGCTTATTTATTTTAAGAGAGACCTAAATGAATGCTGCAATGAAGAACTAATTACAGCAGTCATTGCTCTAAAGATCTGGTCATCAAACACTGGGTAGCAGGATCAAACTGGTGCAGAGAGTATGACCCATTCACCAAATCAGATCCAGCTCAACTACAATTTCTGCAGCTTCCCAAGAACAAAACTTCTACTCATTTCTACTCTCACTTTTACTAAGAAGTCAGTATGCAGGGGGCAATGCTATTACGAAAAACAGCAGGCTGCCCTACTACCACTGAGAGAAAAGTACCACAAAGTACATCCTGAAAAAAGCACTCTTTAAGAATAATTCCATATATATTCAAATTCTAACTCAGCAAGAAAAGAATCTGTAAAAAGGGTGTAGATATTCTCTTCTGTATTCATCACCTTTAAAAGTTCCTGTTTGTCAATGTGTCTTTCTTCACTGAACCTTACTGAGCCTCTCACCCTACATTTCACATTAACCAGCACTATTCCATTCATGTTTTCACTCATAACACAACATATTTTCTGAGGTATCCAACAGTCATGATTGTTGGAGCATGATATAACAGGGTATTCATCTCCCATTTGGTTATCTCAGCCACTGAAGGATCACTTTTTCATGAACTGCTTCTACTGTGACAGATAGCATCTCTGCATCATCCTATGAAAACCATGGAAGCAGGATGAGTATCAGCATTCAGTTCCTGGAAAACAAACCTATCCTGTTGTTTGGCTTTTAGTAAGTTGCAGCAGCAAAGTAGAAATACACATAATACAGCCAAGTCTACCAGTAACATGGAAGAACAAAGAGAACAAGGGGATTTCAAGACCTGAAAAGGCTCAGTCAAGTTATTGTCTTCCCGAGATCTGCAAAGCACAAAACAGGACCTACTACAGAACAGTATTACATCCTTGTACCTTGGTAATCCTTCATTAACCTGCACCCAAAACCTGTGAGGAAACTAGTATTGTTGTCAACATCACAATTATGCAATTTTAAGGTAGCTATGTTCTATTTTACTTTTGCTTCTTTTCCTCAAAGATGACAGATACTCTACCCTGCCATTGGTAGATTGCAATGAAGATCTTTTTGCAAGCTAGTGAGATCGTAAAGCAGGATTTCCAGTGTTCTTATTTGTAAGTCATCCTCTCAAACAAAACAAAACAAAAGAAAAAAAAGAAAAAAGGCCCAACAATTTACCACTAATGTCATTAATAAGACTAAAAGCTTGTCCTGAGAATTTATGAATAGTCCCGAGATGTTCCTGAACTATCCAGAGATACCAAATCCCTAGCTAAAGACACAAAAAAAGGTATTTTTAATAATCTCAATATTCATGTTGTTCTTGGCTTCATTAGCCATCTTTCTCATTTATCCAGGATACACTTAAAGTAACGCACATTGAATTTTATCTTTCTCTTCAGGGCATAATGCTGAAAACCTTAAGCCCACAGTAATTACAGTCAAAATGACTCAGAATAGTTTGGGTAGGATGGAACCTTAAAGATCATCTGGTTCCGACCCCCATGCCATGGGGAGGGACACCTTTTACTAAACCAGGTTGCTCAAACCACATGGGAATAGTTTGGAAAGCCCTAATCCTTGTCTGCCTCTCAGTTATTGTAACCTCTATTACTAGTACACAAATACAAAATAACATTCAAGGTGTAAGCTGATCTATTGCTGACAAAGTTACTAAATAAAAGTCAATAGATTTTCTTTTGTATAGAATTTTAACTAATAAAGTAAGGTGAACTGTATTACAAAACTTTCATCTTAAGTAAGACTGCATGCAAACATAACTGCACATTAATATACACCTCAACCACAAAATTTAATGTCACCAAAAAGGGCAAAAAAGACAAGATAGTCTGAAGCATGTGATACAGTCACCTGTAACAATGTGAAGGAATGGTATTTTTGGCACCATGCGCTATTCCAAATAAAGCTCATGTGCTGCATTTGCTGAACCTTGTTATCATTCAGCCCTGTAATTTGAAAGAATGACACTAACATATACTATTCCTTTTAAATTTTTCAAAGTAAAAAAGTGTATTGACACTGATTGCAAGATAAAGATGCCTAAAATATGCCTTTGGAGAGCTTTGCTTAAACACAAATGTTTGCTTGAACAAAGTTAAACAGAACTAAACTTGGAAAACTCGAAGTTTGCTTAACCTATATTAACTTTTAATTAGAATATAATATACCCTTTTGAATAATACAGCCTACGGAAACAGTTAGTATTGTGTCATTCCAAAAATATTGTTTAACAAAAAAAAATCTCCTGTGATATATACCAAAGGCTACTTCTTGAAAGAATGTTCAGTTACTGCAAAAGAATTTCTGTTCTTTAAGCCTATGGACTTGTGAATCTGGCTACACCTACTCTCAGCATCTAAGGGTTTTACTAGCTAAGAGAAAGTTTCCAAGTACTGTTCTTGGCCAGCTTTTAGAAGCATCCTGCCCAATGGAGCAATAAAATCTCAAATTGCTTATTGAATTTATGGAACATCATTGTCTTCCTTTGCTAAGAACCCAAAGAGGAAGTTTAAGCAATTTTACTGGGGTGCCTGTTTTGGAGCATAAACTGATGTCCTACTGTAGGAGACTCAAGATAATTGTTTAGTTTAAGATAAGAAAGTTAATTCCCATGGCTAGCTAGTACTTGACAAGCTGTATTACATTTACAGTGCTGTAGTATGAATAATATCAAGTGTGAATGAAATGGGGGGAAATGTTGTAATAGAAGCTGAGAGAACAGTTTTGACCTTCCTTCCAATTTCTAGTGTAGCTTTGCACACAAATGCGCAGTGAAATGGCCATCACACTGCTCACTTTTTATGGTTTGAAATTGTTAGAAAACAGTTTACCTTAATCTCCTTCGAGAAGTACAAATGTGTTAAGCTACACTTCAGCAGAGCTAACCAGAATTAAGACTTTGCTACAACCTGCTGATATGGGAAAAGTAAAAGACCTCATGGAAACATTCTGGTTAAGTTCTAGCTGGAGTCCCTGGATTCCATGGGTATTGAAAGGTGGCCTGGCCCAAGGCTAGCAATATATCTATGGCTTTAAGATACCACAATCCAAAAAACAGGCAGTAGTGTGGAAAGAGCTGCCCAGCAAAAAACCAAAACTCATACCCCATAAACACCACCTAAATACACACAACTGAATCTTTTGAGGAGGTTAAAAATGCCACCAAAAAAAAAAAAACAAACCAAAAAACTCCCACAACTATACAATTGTTTCCTTCTGTTACCAGTTAATTGCAAATATCGTTTACTCCGGTTTTACAGAGCATCTCACTCTATAATTCTACTCCTTCCCCATTTGTAAATGTTTCCTTACTTACTGGACTAGAAAAT